>NW_017189516.1:4061829-4122768 GCF_001704415.2 Capra hircus | reverse complement strand
CTAACGACAGCAACGCACACAAGACCAATTCTAACACACAAGCACAGTAAATTAAACTGTAATCAGAAATCTCTCCAGCAAACAAAAGCCCAGGTCCAGACGGCTTCACAGGCTGAATCAAAAATTTCAGAAGAGCTAACACCTATCCTACTCAAACTCTTCCAGAAAATGACAGAGGAAGGTAAACTTCCAAACTCATTCTATGAGGCCACCATCACCCCTAATACCAAAACTTGCAAAGATGAGCAGACAAAAAGAAAACTAAGGCCATACACTGATGAACTAGATGCTAAAATCTTAACAAAATTCTAGCAATCAGAATCAACAACCATTAAAAAGATTATACACCAATGACCAAGTGGGCTTTATTCCAGAGATGCAAGGATTCTTGAATATCTGGCAAATCAATCATATCTATACACTACATTAACAAATTGAAAAATAAAAGCCATATGATTCTCATCAGATGCAGAGAAGCCTTTTGACGAAATTAACATCCGTTTATGACAAAAACTCTCCAGAAAACAGGCATAGAAGAACATACCACAACATATAATAAAGCTATATACGACAAACCGCACAGCAAAACTTATCCTCAATGGTGAAAAATTGAAACCATTTCCTAAAGTCGAGAACAAGACAAGGGTGCCACTTTCATCACTACTATGTTCACATAGTTCTGGAAGTGTTTGGCACAGCAATAGCAGAACAGAAGAAGAAATAAAAGGAATCCAAATTGGAAGAGAAGTAAAACCTCACACTGTTTGCAATGACATGATCCTCTATATAGAAACCCTAAAGACTCACCGAAAATTACTAGAGCTAATCACATGAATATGGTAAGTTGCAGGTATAAAATCACACCACAGAAATCCTTGCATCCTATACACTAACAATGAGAAAGCAGAAAAGAGAAATTAAGGAAACATTCCATTCACCATTGCAAAGCAGAAATAAAAATACTTAGGATATATCTTATCTAAAGAAACTGAAGACCTATATAATAGAAAACTATAAAACACTGGTGAAAGAAATCAAAGAGGACACCAATAGATGGAAAATATACATATTCTTGGATTGGAAGCAATCAATATAGTGAAATGAGTAATACCCCAAACAATCTACAGATTCAATGCCAGTCCCGTATCAAGTTACCAGTAGGTATTTTCACCAGTTAGGTAGAACAAATATTTCACAATTTGTACGACAATACAAAAAAACTCGAATAGCCAAAGCAAATTTTGAGAAGAGAAAAATGGAACTGGAGGAATCAACTCTGCCTGACTTCAGGCTCTACTACACAAGCCACAGTCATCAGACAGTATGGTACTGGCACAAAGACAGAAATATAGATCAATGGAGCAAAATAGAAAGCCAGAGATAAATCCACACACCTATGGACATCTTATCTTTGACAAAAGAGGCAAAATATCAACGAGAAAAGACTAATTCTCTTTAACAAGTGGTGCTGGGAAAACTGGTCACACTTGTAAAAGAATGAAACTAGATCCTTTCTGACAACATATACAAAAATAAACTCAAGATGGATGAAAGATCTAAAATGTAAGTCAGAAACTATAAAATCCTAGAGGAGAACATAGGCACAAAACACTCTCCAATATAAATCACAGCAGTATCCTCTATGACTCACTCCCAGAATACTGGATATAAAAGCAAAAATAAACAAATGGGATCTAATTAAAATTAAAAGCTTCTTCACAACAAAGGAAACTATAAGCAGGTGAAAAGAGAGCCTTTGAAATGGAGAAAATAATAGCAAATGAAGCAACTGACAAAAGCAAAACTAATCTCAAAAATATTACACTTATGCAGGCATCAATTCAAGAAAAATAAACGACCCAATCAAAAAATGGGCCAAAGAATCTAGAGATTCTCTCAAAGAAGACATACGGCATGCTAACAAATCACATGAAAAGATGCTCCGACATCAACTCATTATCAGAGAAATGCAAATCAAAACCACAATGAGGTACCATTTCACGCCGATCAGAATGGCTGGTATCCAAAAGTCTACAAGCAATAAATGCTGAAGGGTGTGGAGAAAGGGAACCCTCTTATACTGTTGGTGGGAATGCAAACTAGTATAGCCTCTATGGAGAAGTGTGGAAGTTCTTAAAAAACTGGAAATAGAACTGGCATATGACCCAGGCAATCCCACGTGTTGCGCATACACACGGAGGAAACCAGAATTGAAAGAGACATGTGTACCTCAATGTTCATCGGAGCCCTGTTTATAATAGCCAGGACATGGAAGCAACCTAGATGTCCATCAGCAGACAAATGGATAAGAAAGCTGTGGTACATATACACAATGAAGTATTACTCAGCATTAAAAAGAATACATTTGAATGCAGTTTAATATGAGGTGGATGAAACTGGAGCTGATTATACAGTAGTGAGTACCAGAAAGAAAAACCAATACAGGTATACTAACACATATTATGGGAAATTTAGAAAGATGGTAATGATAACATTTATGCAACACACGCAAAAGAGACATCGATGTATAGAACAGTCTTTTGGACTCTGTGAGAGAGGGAGAGGGTGGGATGATTGGTGGAGAATGGCATTGAAACATGTATATCATATAAGAAATGAATTGCCAGTCTAGGTTCGATGCAGGATACAGATGCTTGGGGCTGGTGCACTTGGATGACCCAGAGGGATTGTATGGGAGGGAGGGGAATGGGGGTTCAGGATTGGGAACACATGTACACCGTGGCGGATTCATGTTGATGTATGGCAAAACCAATACAATATTGTAAAGTAAAAAATAAAAATAAAATAAAATAAAATATAAAGATAATGTTCAATATAGATGTTTGTATTAGTATACATACATATCTTTCCTAGCTGCGTACACTGAGACAGCCCAGGGTAATAAATTCCATAGCAGCAAGCATTACCTAGAGCCCAAATACTGGTTTCTAAATAATACTATCCCAGAAAAGGAACTGAACTTCTTAAAGAATGTTGATTTCAGGACTGAGCAGCAGGATATAAGTACCAGGGGTACCAGTACTTATCTGGTGGTACCAGAAATAAGGACATATTGAAATAGAATGGGGCAATATTGAAGGGACAGGGACCAACCTGAAGGATTCTAAGGCAAAGCTAGAACCATTTGAGCAACAAATAAATAATGACAGTACTGAATTATCAATTCATAATATGAATGAGTCCATACTGATATAAACAATTAAATATTCAAATAAATAAGTAAGTGGGAGAAGGGGAGACATCTTCCTTACAGAATAATTTCAATTATAAAACAGAAGAAATAAGAAAATAATGAAAATCACAAGTAGGCAAATATCACAGTAATAATTGTTGTAGACAAGACACATTGATGCATGCTAAAATTACCAGGTGAAAGTTTGAGGAGAAATAAGACATTTTCATAGCCTCAAGGTATCTGTATAATACACACACAAGTGTGTTTATTTTTACAGTGAAAGTTCGTACATTTTCAGTGGAGAAACCCAGAGATGTCATTGCTACCAAGAGACTGGGAATATCCCCAGTAAACTGTTGTTCAGTTGCTCAGTCGTGTCTGACTCTTTGCTACCTGAGGACTAGCACATTGGGTCCCTGCCTTCATCATCTCCCAGGGCTTGCCAACTCATCCAAAGCGGTGATGCCATCCAACCATCTCATCCTCTGTTGTCCCCTTCTCCTCCTGCGTTAATATTTCCCATCATCAGGATCTTTCTAAATGAGTCAGTTCTTCGCATGGAGGAGGCCACAGTAATAGAGCTTCAGCTTCAGCATCAGTCCTTCTAGTGAATATTAACTGATTTACTTCAGGATTGACTGGTTGATCTTCTTGCAGTCCAAGGGACTCTCAAGAGTCTTTCCAACAGCACAGTTCAAAGCATCAATTCTTGGCACTCAGCCTTATCATTGGTCCAACTCTCAATCCATCATGGCTACTGGAAAAATCATAGCTTTGACTATACAGATCTTTGTAATCAAATTCAGTCTTTGCTTTTCAATTATACTGTCTAGGTTGTCATAGCTTTCCTTCCAAGGAGCAGGCGCTCTTTTTATTCATGGCTGCAGTCACTGTCCCAGTGATTTGGAGCCAAGAAAATAAAGTATGCCACTTATTTCCCTTTTGATATTTGCTATGAGGTGATGGGACTGGATGCCATGATCTTAGTTTTCTGAATGTTGAGCTTTAAGCCAACTTTTTCATATTCTCTTCACTTTCATCAAGAGGCTCTAGAGTTCCTCTTCATTTGTCTGCCATAAGGGTGGTGTCATCTGTATATCTGAGGTTACTGATATTTCTCCCAACAATCTTGCTTCCAGCTTGGACTTCATTCAGCCTGGCATTTCACATGATGTACTCTGTATAGAAGTTATATAGGAAGGGTAACAATATACAGCCTTGATATACTCCTTTCCCAATTTTGGACCAGTTTATTTTTCCATGTCTGGTTCTAACTGTGATTCTTGACCTGCATACAGTTTTTCAGGAGGCAGGTAAGGTTCTCTGGTACTTCCATCTCTTTAAGAATGTTCCACAGTTTGTTGTATCCACTAGTCAAAGTTTTAGCATAGTCAATGAAGCAGAAGTAGATGTTTTTTTCTGGAATTTCTTGCTTTTTATGATGCAACGGATGTTGGCAATTTGGTGTCTGGTTCCTCTGCCTTTTCTAAATGCAGCATGAACATCTAGAAGTTCTTGGTTCATGACTGTTGAAGCTAGCAGTGGATATTTGAGCATTACTTTCCTAGCGTGTGAGATGAGGGCAATTGTGAGGTAGTTTGAACTTTTTGGTATTGCTTTTGTTAGAGATTGGAATGAAAACTGACCTTTTCCAGTCCTGTGGCTACTGCTGAGCTTCCAAATTGCTGGCATATTGAGTACTCACTTTAGAGCAGCATCTTTTAGGGTTTGAATTAGCTTAGCTGGAATTCCATCACCTCCACTAGCTTTGTTCCTAGTGATGCTTCCTGAGGCCTACTTGATTTCACCCTCCAAGATATCTAGCTCTAGGTGAATGATCATCCATCATGGTTATCTGTGTCAATAAGATCTTTTTTGTATAGTTCTTCTGTGTATTCTTGCCACCTCTTCTGAATATCTTCTGCTTCTGTTAGGTCCATACCATTTATGTCCTTTACTGAGCCCATCTTTGCATTAAATGTTCCCTTGTTATCTCTAATTTTCTTGAAGAGATCTCTAGTTTTTCCCATTCTGTTTTTTTCCTCAATTTCTTTGCATTGATTACTATGGAAGGCTTTCTTTCTCTCCTTGCTATTCTTTGGAACTCTGCATTCAGTTGCTTATATCTTTCCTTTTCTACTTTGCCTTTCACTTCTCTTCTTTTCTCAGTTATTCGTAAGACCCTCAGACAACCATGTTGAACTTTTCCATTTCTTTTTTTGGGGATGATCTTGATCACTTCCTCCTGTACAAGGGTAAAGTGGTTTTCCCTACTTTCTTCAATTTAAGTCTGAATTTGGCAATAAGCAGTTCAGGATCTGAGCCACAGTCAGCTCCTGGTCTTGTTTTTGCTGACTGTATAGAGCTTCTCCATCTTTGGCCTATAGCAACAGATATTAGGCAAAGAAAATAGAATGGATGCACATAGAAGAAAAGAATAAATTAATGGATTGACAGAATATAAGAAGACTGAAAACTAGGTCAAGTAGAGATAATGGAAGGCAGTGGTTATCAAAGGGTTGTCCCAAGCCAGCAGCATCAGCATCACCAAGGAACTTGTTAGAAATGCATATATTTGAGCCCTACCCAGACTTAATCAGAAAGTCTAGAGGTGGCCCCCCAAAATCTGCATATTACAAGCCAGCCCAGTGATTTTAATACCTGCTCAAGTTTGAGAACCACTGATGTAGAGGAGTAGAGAGTCACTGATGTTGAAAAAATGGAGAGAAATAAGATTGTAAGGTAGGACAGGTGACTAGAAAGCCAGGCAGAGGGTTGTTCCACTTGATGCAGTAGGAGATGAGTTACAGGGTGTTCTGAAAAAGGAAATGAGAAGATTATTTTGGCAATGATGGACCAAAGAGGTGAAAGTAGGACTCTCAAGAGTCTTCTCCAACACCACAGTTCAAAAGCATTAATTCTTCAGCACTCAGCTTTCTTTATAGTCCAATTCTCACATCCATACATGATTACTGGAAAAGCCATAGCTTTGACTCCAACTTATACTCGCTCCTAAAGTGCACAGTTGCCCTAAAGTCCACAGTCTGTTTCCCCCAGAAATGAGGGAGCAAATGCCAAGACTTATTAGGGCTGGTGTTCACTTGGGCTGGGAGAGAGCGAAGAATATGGCAGTCACAGCTGGGATGTGCCAGGGTGAGCCTGCAGCAACAGAGACCTGCTGGATGTTGCTATAGTCTGAGGGATGTCTTTGTGCTCCCAAAGGACTTGGTCTCAGATCGTGGGATCCCTAGGAGGAACCAAACTGTTTAAGCTCCTACAAGGTTTGGGCAGTAACCTAGGCCTATTCACAGCCTGTGGTAGCTGCTACCTCTGGGGTTGGGACCACATCGGTGGCATTTTGTCCACTGCTTCAGGTAGTATCCCCTGCTTTGGCAGTGGTATGCGTGTGTGCTAAGTCTCTTCAGTTGTGTCCGACTCTTTGCAACCCAATGAACTGTAGCTTGCCAGGTTCCTCTGGCCGTGGGATTCTACAGGCAACAGTACTGGAGTGGATGGCCATGGCCTCCTCGAGGGCTCTTCCCAACCCAGGGATTAAACCCACATCTCTATGTCTTCTGCATTGGCAGGCTGGCTCATTACCCCTAGTGCCACCTGGGAAGTGCTTACTTTTCTTTAGGCCAATTAAATTAGAGGTCATTTACAAACTAAACTCAGCAATCAGCAATATTACCCAAAGACAAAAACACATACCAAGACATACATATATTTCAAATAGACACAACAAGATATCTCATAGCTTTGTTTTCCAAACTTAGTTATGAATCGGATATCACAATATAAAGCTCACTAATTATAAATAATGATTGGGATAAGACAATTTTATTAAGCTATTCTCCTTTTGTTTCATTTCAGACTCAGGAATTAGAGATGGTCTAGGTAAGTGATTCAGAGAGATCTGGTCTCAAGGCCAAAGCACTGGAGGAATTATTCCCTCAGGGCAAGATTTCTTTTTATTTAAAATTTTTAATTTTTTACTTTAAAATATTGTATTGGTTTTGCCATACACTGACATGAATCTGCCATGAGTGCACATGTGTTCCCCATCCTAAAACCCTTTCCACCTCCCCCCTCTCCATCCCATCACTCTGGGTGATCCCAGTGCACCAGCCACGAACACCCTGTATCATGCAACGAACCTGGACTGGCGATTTGTTTCACATATGCTAATTTACATGTTTCAATGCCATTCTCCCAAATGTGTTAGTATACTGTATTGGTGTTTTTCTTTCTGGCTTACTTCACTCTGTATAATCGGTTCCAGTTTCATCCACCTCATTAGAACTGATTTAAATGTATTCTTTTTAATACCTGAGTAATTCCATTGTGTATCTGTACCACAACTTTCTTATCCATTTGTCTGCTGATGGACAACTAGGTTGCTTCCATGTCCTGGCTATTATAAACAGGGCTGTGATGAACATTGGGGTACATGTGTCTCTTTCAATTCTGGTTTCCTCCGTGTGTATGCCCAGCGGTGGGATTGCTGGGTCATATGGCAGTTCTGTTTTCACTTTTTTAAGGAATCTCCCCACTCTTCTCCATAGTAGCTGTACTAGTTTGCATTCCCACCAACAGTGTAAGAGGGTTCCCTTTTCTCCACACCCTCTCCAGCATTTATTGCTTGTAGACTTTTGGATACCAGCCATTCTGACTGGCGTGAAATGGTACCTCATTGTGGTCTTGATTTGCATTTCTCTGATAATGAGTGATGTTGAGCATCTTTTCATATGTTTGTTAGCCATGTGTATGTCTTCTTTGGAGAAATGTCTGTTTAGTTCTTTGGCCCATTTTTTGATTGGGTCGTTTATTTTTCTGGAATTGAGCTTCACGAGTTGCTTGTGTATTTTTGAGATTAATTCTTTGTCAGTTGCTTCATTTGCTATTATTTTCTGCAATTCTGAAGGCTGTCTTTTCACCTTGCTTATAGTTTCCTTTATTGTTCAGAAGCTTCTAATTTTAATTAGGTCCCATTTGTTTATTATTACTTTTATTCCAATATTCTGGAAGTGGGTCATTCATATGGGTTCCTGCTGTGGTTTATGTCAGAGAGTGTTTTGCCTATGCTTTCCTCTAAGAGTTTTATAGTTTTTGGTCTTTTAGATCTCTAATCCATTTTGAGTTTATTTTTGGGGTATGGTGTCAGAAAGTGTTCTTCTTCTTCTGCTGCTGCTGCTAAGTCGCTTTCAGTCGTGTCCACCTCTGTGCGACCCCATAGACGGCAGCCCACCAGGCTTCCCTGTACCTGGGACTCTCCAGGCAAGAACACTGGAGTGGGTTGCCATTTCCTTCTCAATGCATGAAAGTAAAAAGTGAAAGTGGAAGTCGCCTCAAGTCGTGTCCGACTCTTAGCAACCCCAGGACTGCCAGCCCACCAGGCTCCTCCGTCCATGGATTTTCCAGCAAGAGTGCTGGAGTGCGGTGCCATTGCCTTCTAGTTTCATTCTTTTACAAGTGGTTGACCAGTTTCCCAGCACCACTTGTTAAAGAGATTGTCTTTCCTCCATTGTATATTCTTGCCTCCTTTGTCAAAGATAAGGTGTCCATAGCGTGCGCTGGATTTATCTCCAGGCTTTCTTTTTTCTGTTGATCTATATTTCTGTCTTTGTGCAGTACCATACTGTCCTGATGACTGTGGCTTTGTAGTAGAGCCTGAAGTCAGGCAGGTTGAGTCCTCCAGTTCCATTCTTCCTCTCAGATTGCTTCACTATTCACGGTTTTTTTGTTTTTTTCCATACAAATTGTGAAATTATTTGTTCTAGTTCTCTGAAAAATCCCATGTGTAGCTTGATAGGGATTGCACTGAATCCATAAATTGCTTTGGGTAGTATACTCATTTTCACTCTATTGATTCTTTTGATCCATGAACTTGGTGTATTTCTCCATCTATTTGTGCCCTCTGATTTCTTTCACCAGTGTTTTATAGTTTTCTATATATAAGTCTTTTGTTTCTTTAGGTAGATATATTCCTAAGTATTTCATTCTTTTCATTGTAATGGTGAATGGAATTGTTTCCTTAATTTCTCTTTCTGTTTTCTCATTGTTAGTGTATAGGAATGCAAGGGATTTCTGTGTGTTGATTTTATATCCTGCAACTTTACCCATATTCATTGATTAGCTCTAGTAATTATCTGGTGGAAGTCTTTAGTGTTTTCTATGTAGAGGATCATGTCACCTGCAAACAATGAGAGTTTTACTTCTTTTCCAATATGAATTCCTTGTATTTCTTTTTCTGCTCTGATTGCTGTGGCCAAAACTTCCAAAACTATGTTGAATAGTAGTGGTAAGAGTGGGCACCCTTGTCTTGTTCCTGACTTTAGGGGAAATGCTTTCAATTTTTTCACCATTGAGATTATGTTTGCTGTGAGTTTGTCATATATACCTTTTATTATGTTGAGTTATGTTCCTTCTATACCTGCTTTCTGGAGGGTTTTTATCATAAATGGATGTTGAGTTTTTTTCAAAGGCTTTC
Organism: Capra hircus; assembly: GCF_001704415.2. Taxonomy (NCBI): domain Eukaryota; kingdom Metazoa; phylum Chordata; class Mammalia; order Artiodactyla; family Bovidae; genus Capra; species Capra hircus. Next base: position 4,113,082 of record NW_017189516.1, on the reverse strand, counting down.
TCTGCATCTATTGAGATAATCATATAGTTTTTATCTTTCAATTTGTTAATGTGGTGTATTACATTGATTGATTTGCAGATACTGAAGAATCCTTGCATCCCTGGGATAAAGCCCACTTGGTCATGATGTATGATCTTTTTAATATGTTGATGGATTCTGTTTGCTAGTGTTTTGTTAAGGATTTTTGCATCTATGTTCATCAGTGATATTGGCCTGTAGTTGTCTTTTTTTGTGGCATCTTGGTCTGGTTTTGGTATTAGGGTGATGGTGGCCTCATAGAATGAGTTTGGAAGTTTACCTTCCTCTGTCATTTTCTGGAAGAGTTTGAGTAGGATAGGTGTTAGCTCTTCTCCAAATTTTTGGTAGAATTCAGCTGTGAAGCCATGTGGTCCTAGGTTTCTGTTTGTTGGAAGATTTCTGATTACAGTTTCGATTTCCATGCTTGTGATGGGTCTATTAAGATTTTGTATTTCTTCCTGGTTCAGTTTTGGAAACTTGTACTTTTCTAAGAATTTGTCCATTTCTTCCAAGTTGTCCACTTTATTGGCATATAGTTGCTGATAATAGTCTCTTATGATCTTTTGTATTTCTGTGTTGTCTGTTGTGATCTCTCCATTTTCATTTCTAATTTTGTTTTTATTCTTCTCCCTTTGTTTCTTGATGAGTCTGGCTAATGGTTTGTCAATTTTATTTAACTTCTCAAAGAACCAGCTTTTGGCTTTGTTGATTTTTGCTATGGTCTATTTTGTTTCTTTTGCATTTATTTCTTCCAGAATTTTTAAGATTTCTTTCCTTCTACTAGCCCTGGGTTCTTCATTTCTTCCTTTTCTAGTTGCTTTAGGTATAGAGTTAGGTTATTTATTTGACTTTTTTCTTGTTTCTTGAGGTAAGCCTCTATTCTTATGAACCTTCCCCTTGGCACTGCTTTTATAGTGTGCCATAGGTTTTGGGTTGTTGTGTTTTCATTTTCATTCATTTCTATGCATATTTTAATTTCTTCTGTGATTCATTGGTTATTCAGCAGCATGTTTTTCAGCCTCCATATGTTGGAAATTTTAATTGTTTTTCTCCTGTAATTGAGATCTAATCTTACTGCATTGTGGTCAGAAAAGATGCTTGGAATGATTCTGTTTCAGGAAGGCAGACCCCTTCCAAGGCCTGAAACTGGGCTCTTGTCTAACACTTGGAAATGAATTGTCTGAGGAGACACATGTGCTGAGAAAGCAAGAGATTTTTTTAGGAAAGGGCACCCAGGTGGAGAACCCAGGAGAACTGTTCTGCTGCGTGTCTTGCAGTCTCAGGTTTTATGGCGATGGGATTAGTTTCCAGGTGGTCTTTGTCCAATCATTCTAATTCAGAGTCTTTCCTGGTGGCACACGCATCACTCAGCCAAGATGGATGCTAGCGAGAGGGATTCTAGGAAGTGGACGGACACACGATGTCTCCTTTCGAACTTTCCCAAACTCTTCTGGTTGATGGTGGCTTATTAGTTCCATATTCCTTATCAGGATCTCCTGTCATAAAACAACTCATGCAAATGGTTACTATGGTGCCTGGCCAGGGTGGGCAGTTTCAATCACTGTGCTTCCCCTAACAACTCCCCCCTGAGAGACTTCATACTCAAGATACTTCTTGGGAATTGGGCGGAGGTCTGTTTCTTCTATAACTTCTTCCTGCTGTGCATGGGCGTAGGCCTGCCTAGCAGAGCAGAAGTCTCTCTCTACCAGATCTAACTCAAGGTATTTTTTTGCCTGAAACCAGGATTCACCCTTATAAAAATAGCAATTTAGTTTGAAACTGTTGGCCCCTCTCAGAGATGAAATAGACAGGGGCCAAACAGGAGACCTAACAGGATGGTCATCTCTGGTCCCCAGAAACAGAAGGCAATATTTGGGGTGAGGGTTGAGGGTTTGTGACCCTTTTTGATTGGTTGGTGGTAAGGCAACAGAGCTGTGCTTCAGGAATCTTGTGTTCAGTCTGAAGTTACCATCCTCCACCTGGGTGAGGGCTCCAGTTCTGTAGAAGAACTCAAAGACATTGTTATGCATATTTCTTTGAGTAGGAACCAGGACTCTGTCTGGAGGCTGTACCAACCTATGATTGTTACTCCTGTTTCTGTAGCCGCTCCCTTCCCTGATTAGCAATTGTTTGAATCCACCCTTTGGAACCCAGGGAAGGTCAAGGAGGCTGAATGAAGCTTATATCCTACAGACAAGAAATGGAGAACACAGAACAGATCTCTACTCCAGAGCCCTACAGAGTTCTACTCAGTTTTAATTTAGGGAACTAGGCAACTATGACTGTGATAACTTCCTGTCAAAATAGGAAGCAGCATAGGACTGCCTCAACTTGTAGTGTAGACACTGAATTGGAAGTATTTTTGAGTTCCAAGTTCTAGAGCTTAGTCTTGTATGATTAAAATCTCAATCCCTTGGTCTGCCATTTTGGTGTAACAGACCCAATTAGAAGTAGTGGCGCACTAAGCCCAGGCAGCGGCGGCGGGCCGGCGCACTAAGCACAGCCGAGAGCTACCCACGTCCGAAGTCAGGGACAGCGGCCCAGAGTGCCAGGCTGTGACGTCACAGGAACGGCTGGGAGGAGCCACCCTGCATCCAAGGTCGGGGCGGCGGCCGAAAGGAGCTATCAAGCGTCCGAGGTCAGTGGCAACCAGGAGGAGACACCCCGTGTCCGAAGTCAGGGTGGTGGCCGGGAGGAACTACCCAGCATCTGAGGCCAGTGGCGGCTGGGAGGAGACACCCCATGTCCAAGGTCAGGGCCGGCCGGGAGAAGCCACCTCACACCCAAGGCCAGGGGTGGTGACCGTGAGGAGCCACCCCGAGCCCCAGGCCAGGGGTGGAGGCTGGGAGGAGCCACTTACGCCTGAGGCCAGGGCCGGCGGCCGGGAGGAGCAACCCGAGGAGCAATGGCTGAGCAGGCACAGGAGGGCCTAGAGGAGCTATCCCACATTGAAGGTCAGGAACAGTGGTGGTAAGGAGATACCCCTCGTCCAAGGTAAGGAGCAGCGGCTGTGCTTTGCTGGAGCAGCCGTGAAGAGATACCCCGCGCCCAACGTAAGAGAAACCCTAGTAAGATGATAGGTGTTGCAAGAGGGCATCAGAGGGCAGACACACTGAAACCATACTCACAAAAAACTAGTCAATCTAATCACAGTAGGACCACAGCCTTGTCTAACTCAATGAAACCAAGCCATGCCTGCGGGGAAACCCAAGACGGGCGGGTCATGGTGGAGAGGTCTGACAGAATGTGGTCCACTGGAGAAGGGAATGGCAAGCCACTTCACTATTCTTGCATTGAGAACCCCATGAACAGTAGGAAAAGGTAAAATGATAGGATACTGAAAGAGGAACTCCCCAGGTCGGTAGGTGCCCAATATGCTACTGGAGATAAGTGGAGAAATAACTCCAGAAAGAATTAAGGGATGGAGCCAAAGCAAAAACAATACCCAGTTGTGGACGTGACTGGTGATAGAAGCAAGATTTGATGCTGTAAAGAGCAATATTGCATAGGAACCTGGAATGTCAGGTCCATGATTCAAGGCAAATTGGAAGTGGTCAAACAGAAGATAGCAAGAGTGAACGTCGACATTCTAGGAATCAGTGAACTAAAATGGACTGGAATGGGTGAATTTAACTCAGGTGACCATTACATCTACTACTGCGGGCAGGAATCCCTCAGAAGAAATGGAGTAGCCATCATGGTCAACGAAAGAATCCAAAATGCAGTACTTGGATGCAATCTCAAAAACAACAGAATGATCTCTGTTCATCTCCAAGGCAAACCATTCACTATCACAGTAATCCAAGTCTATGCCCCAACAGGTAACGCTGAAGAAGCTGAAGTTGAATGGTTTTATGAAGACCTACAAGACCTTTTAGAACTAACACCCAAAAAAGATGTCCTTTTCATTATAGGGGACTGGAATACAAAAGTAGGAAGTCAAGAAACACCTGGAGTAACAGGCAAATTTGGCCTTGGAATGCAGAATGAAGCAGGGCAAAGACTAATAGAGTTTTTCCAAGAAAATGCACTGGTCATGGCAAACACCCTCTTCCAACAACACAAGAGAAGACTCTACACATGGACATCACCAGATGGTCAACACTGAAATCAGATTGATTATATTCTTTGCAGCCAAAGATGGAGAAGCTCTATACAGTCAACAAAAACAAGACCAGGAGCTGACTGTGGCTCAGATCATGAACTCCTTATTACCAAATTCAGACTTAAATTGAAGAAAGGAGGGAAAACCGCTAGACCATTCAGGTATGACCTAAATCAAAAATACCTTATGATTATACAGTGGAAGTAAGAAATAGATTTAAGGGACTAGATCTGATACATAGAGTGCCTGATGAACTATGGAATGAGGTTTGTGACATTGTACAGGAGACAGGGATCAAGACCATCCCCATGGAAAAGAAATGCAAAAAAGCAAATTGGCTGTCTGGGGAGGGCTTACAAATAGCTGTGAAAAGAAGCGAGGCGAAAAGCAAAGGAGAAAAGGAAAGATATAAGCATCTGAATGCAGAGTTCCAAAGAATAGGAAGAAGAGATAAGAAAGCCTTCTTCAGGAATCAATGCAAAGAAATAGAGGAAAACAACAGAATGGGAAAGACTAGAGATCTCTTCAAGAAAATTAGAGATACCAAGGGAACATTTCATGCAAAGATGGGCTCGATAAAGGACAGAAATGGTATAGACCTAACAGAATCAGAAGATATTAAGAAGAGGTGGCAAGAATACACGGAAGAACTGTACAAGAAAGAACTTCACAACCCAGATAATCATGATGATGTGATCACTAATCTAGAGCCAGACATCTTGGAATGTTAAGTCAAGTGAGCCTTAGGAAGCATCACTACGAACAAAGCTAGTGGAGGTGATGGAATTCCAGTTGAGCTGTTTCAAATCATAAAAGATGATGCTGTGAAAGTGCTGCACTCAATATGCCAGCAAATTTGGAAAACTCAACAGTGGCCACAGGACTGGAAAAGGTCAGTTTTCATTCCAATTCCGAAGAAAGGCAACGTTAAAGAATGCTCAAAGTACCACACAGTGGCACTCATCTCACATGCTAGTAAAGTAATGCTCAAAATTCTCCAAGCCAGGCTTCAGCAATATGTGAACTGAGAACTCCTTGATGTTCAAGCTGGTTTTACAAAAGACAGAGGAACCAGACATCAAATTGCCAACATCCGCTGGATCACGAAAAAGCAAAAGAGTTCCAGAAAAACATCTATTTCTGCTTTATTGACTATGCCAAAGCCTTTGACTGTGTGGATCACAATAAACTGTGGAAAATTCTGAAAGAGATGGGAATACCAGACCACCTAACCTGCCTTTTGAGAAATCTGTATGCAGGTCAGGAAGCAAGAGTTAGAACTGGACATGGAAAAAAAGACTGGTTCCAAATAGGAAAAGGAGTATGTCAAGGCTGTATGTTGTCTCCTTGCTTATTTAACTTATATGCAGAGTACCTCATGAGAAATGCTGGACTGGAAGAAACACAAGCTGGAATCAAGATTGCCTGGAGAAATATCAATAACCTCAGATATGCAGATGACACCACCCTTATGGCAGAAAATAAAGAGGAGCTAAAAAGCCTCTTGATTAAAGTGAAAGAGGAGAGCGAAAAAGCTGGCTTAAAGCTCAACATTCAGAAAATGAAGATCATGGCATCCGGTCCCATCACTTCACGGGAAATAGATGGGGAAACAGTGGAAACAGTGTCAGACTTTATTTTTTGGGCTCCAAAATCACTGCAGATGGTGACTGCAGCCATGAAATTAAAAGACGCTTACTCCTTGGAAGAAAAGTTATGACCAACCTAGATAGTATATTCAAAAGCGGAGACATTACTTTGCCAACTAAGGTCCATCTAGTCAAGGCTATGGTTTTTCCTGTGGTCATGTATGGATGTGAGAGTTGGACTGTGAAGAAGGCTGAGCGCCGAAGAATTGATGCTTTTGAACTGTGGTGTTGGAGAAGATTCTTGAGGGTCCCTTGGACTGCAAGGAGATACAACCTGTCCATTCTGAAGGAGATAAACCCTGGGATTTCTTTGGAAGGAATGATGCTAAAGCTGAAACTCTAGTACTTTGGCCACCTCATGTGAAGATTTGACTCATTGGAAAAGACTCTGATGCTGGGAGGGATTAGGGACAGGAGAAGAAGGGGACGACCGAGGATGAGATGGCTGGATGGCATCACGGACTCGATGAACTTGAATCTGAGTGAATTCCGGGAGTTGGTGATAGACAGGGAGGCCTGGCATGCTGCGATTCATGGGGTTGCAAAGAGTCGGGCACGACTGAGCGACTGAACTGAACTGGGTGAGTGATAACTGGAATTTAGTACACATAATAAATCTCATTTCTTTTTAGAAGAATAGGCCTGAAACCCAGTCTGGACCTGGTACTTCAGGGAAACTTGTAGCCACGTAGCCAGTTGCCTGGTTTTATAAAACGTAAGGTTGCAGTTAATAGCTTCCAGCAGACATTGTTTTGAGCATGGTGGCATCCAAGCCTGACATGACTCAGAAAACTCAAGTGTTTAGCAATACAAGGTCTAATCTGAAAGTACACCCATAGCATCACCTAGTTATTTCCCAAGATATCTGAATCATAGCTACTCTATTTTGACTTTTAGTTGTAAACTTTTCCTTAATAGCCAAAGCAGATTTCACCATTAGTGACTTCAGTGTTTCTCTAGGTATGAGAAGATGCAAGAATTGGGACTCATAAAATCTCCTGAAAAGATTTAACTATCTGAAGGCCTGTTCTGCCAGTTTTTCCCAGAGCACAGAGTGCCTCATTCCAGATTTTCACCCTGAACTCCTTTCAGGGGTGTTGAAAGTCAGCAGTTTCAGCGGCCATGATTTAATCTTTATAGCTGTAGATGGCAAGTGTCAGTCTTCAGTTGGCAGAGCCCCTTTTTTCTCATAAACTTGACCATGATTTTGAGGGGGGCATTTCATGACCATTTTATCCCATGGGGCTGAGAATGTTCATTCTCAGGTATGGCAAAATTTTGTTGACAGGCCATTCAATGTGCTGTTACTGGACTAGGCCATAAAACAGTATCCAAAATTCTCTGGACCACCTGTCTTACTAGCCTCTTGGTCCAGGAAAATATTCCCTCTTGTTGCTTCTTCCCATATCTAGAGTTACACTGTTACCATCATCGATCTCATATGGGACTATATATTACTCTATTAGAGGCCTCAGACACACATTTGACAGTGTAAGAAGCAGCAATTTTGTAAAACAAGTGAAATTCAAATAACATAGCCAGCAGTATTAGTAAAGTTACAAGTAAGACTTAAGTTAAGAGCTCCCATTAGATGTATCTCAGGTCATCTGACTTACTCTGCTCTGTAGAATCTTCATCTTCCAGGGAAATTATATATTGGCACCGTTTATAAGGCACATATCTCAGTTTTCTAGTGTTACTAGATTGATTTTCCTTCAGTTCAGTTCAGTTCAGTCGCTCAGTCATGTCCAACTTTTTGTGACCCCGTGAATCGCAGCATGCCAGGCCTCCCTGTCCATCACCAACTCCCGGAGTTCACTCAGACTCACATCCATTGAGTCAGTGATGCCATCCAGCCATCTCATCCTCTGTCATCCCTTCCCCTCCTGCCTCCAATCCCTCCCAGCATCAGGGTCTTTTCCAGTGAGTCAACTCCTCGCATGAGGTGGCCAAAGTACTGGAGTTTCAGCTTCAGCATCATTTCTTCCAATGAAATCCCAGGGTTTATCTCCTTCAGAATGGACAGGTTGGATCTCCTTGCAGTCCAAGGGACCCTCAAGAATCTTCTCCAACACCACAGTTCAAAAGCATCAATTCTTCGGTGCTCAGCCTTCTTCACAGTCCAATTCTCACATCCATATATGACCACAGGAAAAACCATAGCCTTGACTAGATGGACCTTAGTCGGCAAAGTAATGTCTCTGCTTTTGAATATGCTATCTAGGTTGGTCATAACTTTTCTTCCAAGGAGTAAGTGTCTTTTAATTTCATGGCTGCAATCACCATCTGCAGTGATTTTGGAGCCCCAAAAAATAAAGTCTGACGCTGTTTCTACTGTTTCCCCATCTATTTCCCATGAAGTGATGGGACCAGATGCCATGATCTTCGTTTTCTGAATGTTGAGCTTTAAGCCAACTTTTTCACTCTCCACTTTCACTTTCATCAAGAGGCTTTTTAGTTCCTCTTCACTTTCTGCTATAAGCGTGGTGTCATCTGCATATCTGAGGTTATTGATATTTCTCCAGGCAATCTTGATTCCAGCTTGTGATTGTCCTTAGTACGATTTAATTTTTTCCAACACAGAGGAGACTTTAAGCCTAAATTACCCCAGCCTGGTGTTATCTATATAAACCCACCCCATAATTGTGGGAGATTTTTTCCTCCTTTGCTGAAACTTTTCTTGTTGCTCTGATTGAGCTTGAGTAATAGAAAAAAAGCTCACATTTATGGCCAGAGTCAGAGCAGGCATTATTAATTGGCTTGGTGTGGGGATCCCATCTAGTAATATCACAGTGACCTGAATATGACTATAATTTTTTAAAGTAAATTTTATCTGGCCCAACCAGTTAGAGTCTTGTAGTAGAGAAATTTACCAAGGTAACCCAGAACTAGACACAGGTAATTGGCCACAAACCCAACAATTGAATTGATTTCTAAAACTAGCATAGAATCAGGCCTATATAGAAAAGCATTTGATTAATATGCAAAGGTATAGGAAGTCAAGAAAACATAAATGATCATACGAATCAGGTCCAGCATCTTGGGCAAGCTGTCTACCTCTGATGTCATTGTCTTCTCATCCTGGTGTAGTGTAGTGTCTCCTGCTTGAGCATCATTTTAAGGTGAGATCAGGTCAGCTGTCTTCTCTATAGACCAATCCAGTGTAGAGGCCTTTGGAAGTGGGAATTAATCTCAGAGTTAATTTCCCTTCAGTTTCATTGTGCATGAGCTAGTTAAGAGTACCTGATAAAAAAAAAAGTTCTTCCATCCAGGTTGGAGACTGTCCCTTAAATTATGTCTTTTTCCAGTCCTGGTTGCAGGTCATGAGGCATCTGATCTTCATCCAAAGACAGATTACTAAGATAAGTTTCAGAAACAAACTTAGTGTGTTCTTTAAGAATTAAAGTAAATTTTACATTAATACCACATAACTGAACTGAACTGATCACATAACAGCAAAGATGAGTCTTACTAGATGCAGACCTCCATTAACAAACTAGGATTTAACATTTTTTGAAATATCTTTTTCTCCCTAAAGTTACCCTCATTTTTATCAAATATAACCAAATTAAGGCTAGTTTGTTTGCAAAATACATCTGTTCTCACTAATTTTGGTCTGATGATTTATATAACCATAATTGAGTATAGACTTCTTATTTTGCTGAAACATTTATAGAGTCTCAGACTGAACTTTTAAAATAAAACAGGGCTGGGAAACTCACACCAAAGGCTTATCACAGATTTTGCCTAACAAATCTAGGTGAATTCTTCCCTTTTTAAGGTCTAAAAAATTTCTTGAGATTTTTGTACCCATGAGATAACCTTCCTAACTCATTTGATAAACTTACTGGAAACCTAAGAATTTCCAATTTTTGGAGGAGTCAGATAGAAAAAAATATATAATTGTTTTGTTTATAACATTTAATTTTACCAAAGTATTATCATAATTAGGTTGAGAGGAAGGTTTTTTCTACTCCCTGAAAACATAAGATTCAAACCTGTAATTTTTCAGATAGAAACCATAAAAGTTATAAGCATATTTGCTGGTTCATTCAGTCCTTTTGTTAACTTTTGTGAAGTCATCAGGTTTTCCATTAGAATACCAGAATACCAGACATATCAGAATGTTAAGAACTCCATATAATTTCTAGGATATCTGTATTAGTAATTTTACCATACATTATAACATGAGTGGATTTATTACTCATTTGATAGTTTTTTTCATGTAATTTAACCAACCAAATAAACACAGTTTAATATCTCTCTTTGGGATGTTTCAGGGGCTCTCTGAAGCACCCAAATTTCGCTAGAGGTCAAAAGAACTTCAAAAGAATTCTATTTAGGAAGTTTTATCAAAAAGATCAATTAAAAGGGTTTAGAACATTTGGTCAGATTTAGTCAATGTTGATGGGTGTATCATTTAGCTTGTTGATATGTCACAATAGGCTTAAATACCAAGGCTCAAGTTCTAGTGAAAGTCAGCTCTGCCGTCTTGGACCTGGTTGACTCTTACCAGTTTTCTTATGGCTGTGTCATTTCTAACAAAAAATCCTGATCATGCATAACTCTTTTTAGTATTTTTTCATACCTTTTTATTTTTCTTTTTTTAACTGAAAACACACTTCCTACTTTCCTTTAGCAACCAAGAACTAACTTTTATATTAGCATTTTATAGACTGGTGAGCATAAATACCAGTGATAATTTCTAAAACCCTTGTTTTCTTAGAACATTTTAGGATGGCACTGAACATTATTCATTTATAGTCCCAAATCTCTTTACTTTCTCTGTAAAAGGAAATTAGTGTTTAGTAGTAAATGTTTCAAAATCTTATTTTATTTGAAAATGACCTAACTATTCAATAGACTTCCAACACTTAGCACACTTAGCACAACCCTTAGAAATTTAAGTTACACCGATCTGGAGAGACTATTTTAGACAGATATTTCTAGAGAATAATTATTATTAATAGAGTTTATATAAAAGCTCATATCTCATTTACATTTTTTAGAGGTTTCTTCACTCGAGATAATTTCCTTGTTGATAAAATTGTAACAGATATAGTATTTAACTTATATTAAACCTAGGTACAATGAAAATATTCTACTTAATGTTAGTTACTTTAAGACATGTCTATATTAGATAGGTCAACAAACAAACATTAATATCAGATATTTAATACTGAATATTTACCAGTTCACATGAACCTGGAACTTACTGTTTAATTTAGAATTATTTGATTTGTAAGCGCTTACCTTCCTTTAAGCCAATTAAATAGAGCTCATTTACAAATTAACTTCAAAAATATTGCCCAGAGACAAAGACATACCAAGATATATTTAGACAGACACAGTGCAAGATCTAGCTTCATTTTCTAAGTTTAGTCATGAATTAGATATTACAATATAAAATTTACTAGTTTATTTAAAAAAACAGTTGAATAAAATTTTTGAAGTCTTTTTCCCCTTTTCCCTCAGTCTCAGGAGTTAGAGATAGTCTAGGTAAGTGTTCCTGAGAGCCCTGGTCTCAAGGCACAGGGAAAGAAACTCTAGTTCTAACAGAATGGCGGCAGGTCTCACAACACAGAACAGAGTTAAAACACACACATATAAACCTGGCAGTCCTCATCAGACACTCCCTTAAATCAAAGGGAGGAAAGGAAGCCAGGTTGAAAGGAGAAGGGGGAGGAGGCGGAAGAGGGGAGTGAAAGGTGTGGCCTTACAGATGTCTCCTGCCACCTACAGATACTCAGGTGTTATGGGACTTTACCCTGGGCCTCCAGAGAAGGGAAGACTGGAACTCGGCCCTACCAGAAATCAGACCAGACCAGAACCAGAATTCGAGTTCTCTGCCAAGAGGAGGTGATCAGTCTCCAATCCTCAGCTCAGGCTGAGGGCCCTTCGACCAGATTCCTGTGCCCAGGACCGGGGGACTAGAAAAACAGGGAAGGATAGGAAGGGTTAAGGAGAGGAAAGAGAGAGGGAAGGGGAGAGAGGTTAATAAAGTCTCTTGTTCCTTACCGATTGGGGCACTCTGGCCAGTTGTTGAAGTCAGGAGGAGACCAGGGACAAAAGGGTCCCAGTTGGGGCCACTGGGTCTGGTCCATTGGCAAGTAAGCTGGCCCCTGAGTACCCCGAGTGGTCAGGATGTCATTCTTAGTGAAGAAAAGTCCCCGCCAGATATGCCACTTGTTGCAGGAAGGCAGACCCCTTCCAGGGCCCGAAACTAGGCTCTTGTCTAACACTCGGAAATGAATTGTCCAAGGAGACACATGTGCTGACAAAGCAAGAGATTTTATTGGGAAAGGGCACCCAGGTGGTGAGCAGTAGGGTAAGGGAACCCAGGAGAACTGCTCTGCTGCGTGGCTCGAAGTCTCGGGTTTTATGGTGATGGGATTAGTTTCTGGGTGGTCTTTGGCCAATCATTCTAATTCAGAGTCTTTCCTGGTGGCACACACATTGCTCAGCCAAGATGGATGCTAGCGAGAGCGATTCTGGGAAGTGGACAGACATGGGGTGTCTCCTTTTGACCTTTCCCGAACTCTTCCAGTTATTGGTGGCTTATTAGTTCTGTATTCCTTATCAGGATCTCCTGTCATAAAACAACTCATGCAAATGGTTACTATGGTGCCTGGCCAGGGTGGGCAGTTTCAATCAGTGTGCTTCCCCTAACAATTTCAATTTTTTTGAATTTACCAAGGCTAGATTTATGGCCCACAACGTGATCTATCCTGGAGAAGGTTCTGTGTGCACTTAAGAAAAAGGAGGAATTCATTGTTTTGGGGTGAAATGTCCTATAGATATCAATTAGGTCTAACTGGTCTATTGTATCATTTAAAGTTTGTGTTTCCTTGTTAATTTTCTGTTTAGTTGATCTATCCATAGGTGTGAGTGGGCTACTAAAGTCTCCCACTATTATTGTGTTATTGTTAATTTCCCCTTTCATACTTGTTAGCATTTGTCTTGCATATTGCAGTGCTCCTATGTTCGGTTCCGTTCAGTTCAGTCGCTCAGTCATGTCTGACTCTTTGCGACCCCATGAATCACAGCATGCCAGGCCTCCCTGTCCATCACCAGCCCCCGGAGTTCACTCAAACTCCTGTCCATTGAGTCCCCTACTCCTCCTGCCCCCAATCCCTCTCAGCATCAGAGTCTTTTCCAATGAGTCAACTCTTCGCATGAGGTGGCCAAAGTACTGGAGTTTCAACTTTAGCATCATTCCTTCCAAAGAACACCCAGGGCTGATCTTGGATCTCCTTGCAGTCCAAGGGACTCTCAAGAGTCTTCTCCAATACCACAGTTCAAAATCATCAATTCTTTGGCGCTCAGCTTTCATCACAGTCCAACTCTCACATCAATACATGACCACTGGAAAAACCATAGCCTTGACTAGACGGACCTTTGTTGGCAAAGTAATGTCTCTGCTTTTCAATATGCTATTATGGTAAGTGCATATATATTTATAATTATTATATCCTCTTGTATTGATCCTTTGATCATCATGTGGTGTCCTTCTTTGTCTCTTTTCACAGCCTTTGTTTTAAAGTCTATTTTATCTGAAATGAGTATTGCTACTCCTGCTTTCTTTTGGTCTCCATGTGCATGGAGTATCTTTTTCCAGCCCTTCACTTTCAGTCTGTATGTGTCCCTTGTTTGGAGGTGGGTCTCTTGTAGACAACATAGATACGGGTCTTGTTTTTGTATCCATTCAGCCGGTCTTTGTGTTTTGGTTAGGGCATTCAACCCATTTACATTTAAGGTAATTATTTGTTGAGGTCCTTAATGGACCGGAACCTGGTGGTCCAGAGTCAACCGATAAGAATGTAAAGGAGAGAGAAAGAGGCTGATATTCCTTGGTTACACACAAAGCCAATAAAGCCCCTGCACAGGGCTTGCTCTGTTCACGAAGGCCTCAGGCGCCCTCTAGAGGGGGTGAAGGAGCAGAGTGCCTTCTCAAGAGGGTCTTAGAAGCCTGGACAGGAAAGTGAACTCAGAAGAACTCTGTGCTCCAAAGAAATAGCCTGAGAAAGAGAGAGAGGCAGGGGGGAGAGAGAGAGAGCAAGACACGGAGACCAAAGCTCTGATGGAGCAAAAGTGTTTTATTCAACATTGTGTAGGTATTTATAATGTCTTACAAGATAGCTATTTTCAGCAAAGATAAAATAAAAACTTACAAGTTATCAAGGAAACATGAGGTCATCCATATGAAAGAGAAAGAGTTGTAAATAACCACTTTTACCATATGGTTCATAAAAAGGAAGAAGGTACTTATCACCATATAGAAAAACTAAAGAAGAAAATACCTGGACTCCTCAGCCCCCGGGAGAGGCTTGCCTTTCCTAATTAATAAGGAACAGAGAATTCCTGACAGATCCAAAACAGCACACAGGAAGCCTCCTGTTAAGTGCTTCCTGACAATTATTGATAAGTATGATCCCACTGCCATTTACTTCATTGTTTTGGGTTTGAGTTTATACACCCTTTCTGTGTTTCCTGTCTAGAGAAAATCCTTTAGCATTTGTTGGAGAGCTGTTTTGGTGGTACTGAATTCTCTCAGCTTTTGCTTGTCTGTAAAGCTTTTGATTTATCCTCTGGCTCAGACGGTAAAGCGTCTGTCTACAATGTGGGAGATCTGGGTTCGATCCCTGGGTTGGGAAGATTCTCTGGAGAAGGAAATGGCAACCCACTCCCGTACTCTTGCCTAGAAAATCCCATGGACGGAGGAGCCTGGTGTCCATGGGGTCGCAAAGAGTCAGACACGACTGAGCAACTTCACTTTCACTTTCATATTTGAATGAGACCTTTGCTGGGTACAGTAATCTGGGCTGTAGGTTTTTCTCTTTCATCACTTTAAGTATGTCCTGCCATTCCCTTCTGGCCTGAAGAATTTCTATGGAAAGATCAGCTGTTATCCTTATGGGCATCCCCTTGAGTGTTATTTGTTGTTTTTCCCTTGCTGCTTTGAATATTTGTTCTTTGTGTTTGATCTTTGTTAATTGGATTAATATGTGTCTAGGGGTGTTTCACCTTGGGTTTATCCTGTTTGGGACTCTCTGGGTTTCTTGGACTTGAGTGACTATTTCCTTCCCCATTTTAAGGAAGTTTTCAACTATTATCTCCTCCCATATTTTCTCATGGTTTTTCTTTTTGTCTTCTTCTTCTGGGACTCCTATGATTCAAATGTTTGGGAATTTGACATTGTCCCAGAGGTCTCTGAGATTGTCCTCATTTCAATTCTTTTTTCCTCTCTGTTTCATTTATTTCTACCATTCTATCCTCTACCTCACTAATCCTATCTTCTGCCTCCATTATTCTACTGTTGGTTCCCTCTGAGTGTTTTTGATCTCACATATTGCATTACTCATTACATATTGACTCTTTTTTATTTCTTCTAGGTCCTTGTTAAACCTTTCTTGCATCCTCTCCATCCTTGTCTTCAGGCTATTTATCTGTAACTCCATTTTGTTTTCAAGATTTTGGATCATTTTCACTATCACTATTCTGAATTCTTTATCAGGTAGATTCCCTATCTCTTCCTCTTTGGTTTGGTCTGGTGGGCATTTATCCTGTTCCTTTACCTGTTGGGTATTTTTCTGCCTTTTCAACTTGTTTACATTGCTGTGTTTGGGGTGGCCTTTCTGTATTCTTGCAGTTTGTGGTTCCTCTTTATTGTGGAGTTTCCTCACTGTGGGTGGGTTTGGACGGGTGGCTTGTCAAGTTTTCCTGGTTAGAGAAGCTTGTGTCGGTGTTCTGGTGGTGGAGCTGGATTTCTTTTCTCTGGAGTGCAATGAAGTGTACAGTAGTGAGTTTTGAGATGTCAACAGGTTTGCTGTGACTTTGGGAAGCCTATATATTGAAGCTCAGGGCTATGTTCCTGTGTTGATGGAGGATTTGCATGGTATGTCTTGCTCTGGAATTTGTTTGCCCTTGGGTGGTGCTTGGTTTCAGTGTAGGTATGGAGGCTTTTTATGAGCTCCTATTGATTAATGTTCCCTGGAGTCAGTTCTCTGGTGTTCTCAGGATTTAGACTTAAGCCTCCTGCCTCTGGTTTTCAGTCTTATTCTTACAGTAGCCTCAAGAGTTCTCCATCTATACAACACTGATGATAAAACATCTAGGTCAATGATGAAAAGTTGCTCCACAGTGAGGGACACCTGGAGAGGTGCACAGAGTTACATGGAGAAGACAAGAGAGAGGAGGGAGATAGAGGTGACCAAGAGGAGAAGAGGGGGAATCAAAAGGTGTGAGAGCAAGCCAGCCAGTAATCACTTCCCTATGTGCTCTCCACAGTCTGGATCCCTCAGATATGTTCACAGAGTTACACAGAGAAGAGAAGAGGGAGGAAGGAGACAGAGGTGGCCAGGAGGATAAAAGGGGAATCAAAAGGAGAAAGACAGATCCAGTCAGTAATCAGTTCCCTAAGCATTCTCCACAGCCCAGAACACACAAAGAGATTCACAGAGTTGGGTAGAGAAGAGAAGGGGGAGGGAGGAGATAGAGGTGACCTGGTGGAGAAAAAGGAGAGTCCAAAGGGGAAGAGAGCATCAAGCCAGTAATCTCACTCCCAAGTAAATATGGGTACTGAAGATTGGGTTCTTAAAGGTACAATATTGATAACAAATACCAAAAAGCAAAGCTTAAAAATCTAGAGTAGAGGTTCCCCTTAGTACTGCTTTTACAGTGTGCCATAGGTTTTGGGTTGTTGTGTTTTCATTTTCATTCATTTCTCAATGAATATAGTAAAGCTGCAGGATATAAAATCAACACACAGAAATCCCTTGCATTCCTATACACTAACAATGAGAAAACAGAAAGAGAAATTAAGGAAACAATTCCATTCACCATTGTAATGATAAGAATAAAATACTTGGGAATATATCTACCTAAAGAAACAAAAGACCTACATATAGAAAACTATAAAACACTGATGAAATAAATCAAAAAGGACACTAATAGATGGAGAAATATACCATGTTCATGGATCAGAAGAATCAATATCATGAAAATGAGTATACTACCCAAAGCTATCTACAGATTCAATGCAATCCCTATTAAGCTACCAGCGGTATTTTTCACAGAGCTAGAACAAATAATTTCACAATTTGTATGGAAATACAAAAAACCTCGAATAGCCAAAGCAATCTTGAGAAAGAAGAATGGAACTGGAGGAATCAACCTGCCTGACTTCAGGCTCTACTACAAAGCCACCGTCTCAAGACAGTATGGTACTGGCACAAAGACAGAAATATAGATCAATGGAACAAAATAGAAAGCCCAGAGATAAATCCACGCACCTATGGACACCTTATCTTCGACAAAGGAGGCAAGAATATACAACAGAGAAAAGACAATCTCTTTAACAAGTGGTGCTGGGAAAACTGGTCAACTACTTGTAAAAGAATGAAACTAGAACACTTTCTAACACCATTCACAGAAATAAACTTAGAATGGATTAAAGATCTAAATGTAAGATCAGAAACTATAAAACTCCTAGAGGAGAACATAGGCAAAACACTCTCCGACCTAAATCACAGCAGGATCCTCTATGATCCACCCCCTAGAATACTGGAAATAAAAGCAAAAATAAACAAATGGGATCTAATTAAAGTTAAAAGCTTCTGCACAACAAAGGAAACTATAAGCAAGGTGAAAAGACAGCCTTCGGAATGGGAGAAAACAATAGCAAATGAAGCAACTGACAAACAACTAATCTCAAAAATATACAAGCAGCTCAATTGTGTATCCTGTATCGAACCTAGACTAGCGATTCATTTCTTACATGATAGTATACATGTTTCAATGCCATTCTCCCAAATCATCCCACCCTCTCCCTCTCCCACAGAGTCCAGAAGTCTGTTCTTTACATCTGTGTCTCTTTTGCTGTCTTGCATACAGGGTTATCATTACCATCTTTCTAAATTCCATATATATGTGTTAGTATACTGTATTGGTATTTTTCTTCCTGGCTTACTTCACTCTGTATAATTGGCAGCATTCCAGAAAATTAAATGACTCAATTAAAAAATGGGCCAAAGAACTAAATAGACATTTCTCCAAAGAAGACATACGGATGGCTAACAAACACATGAAAAGATGCTCAACATCACTCATTGTCAGAGAAATGCAAATCAAGACCACAATGAGGTACCATTTCACGCCAGTCAGAATGGCTGCTATCCAAAAGTCTACAAGCAATAAATGCTGGAGAGGCTGTGGAGAAAAGGGAACCCTCTTACACTGTTGGTGGGAATGCAAACTAGCTCAGCCACTATGGAGAACAGTGTGGAGATTCCTTAAAAAAAACTGCAAATAGAACTGCCTTATGACCCAGAAACCCCACTGCTGGGCATACACACCGAGGAAACCAGAATTGAAAGAGACACGTGTACACCAATGTTCATCGCAGCACTGTTTATAATAGTCACGACATGGAAGCAACCTAGATGTCCATCAGCAGACTAATGGATAAGAAAGCTGTGGTACATATACACAATGGAGTATTACTCAGCCATTAGAAAGAATACACTTGAACCAGTTCTAATGAAGTGGATGAAACTGGAGCTGATTATACAGAGTGAAGTAAGCCAGGAAGAAAAACACCAATACAGTAAACTAACACATATATATGGAATTTAGAAAGATGGTAATGATAACCCTGTATGCAAGATAGCAAAAGAGACACAGATGTAAAGAACAGACTTCCGGACTCTGTGGGAGAGGGAGAGGGTGGGATGATTTGGGAGAATGGCATTGAAACATGTATACTATCATGTAAGAAACGAATCGCTAGTCTAGGTTCGATACAGGATACAAGATGCTTGGGGCTGGTACACCGGGATGACCCAGAGAGATGATATGGGGAGGGAGGTGGAAGGGAGGTTCAGGGTTGGGAACTCATGTACACCTGTGGTGGATTCATGTCAAGGTATGGCAAAACCAATACAGTATTGTAAAGTAAAAAAAAAAAAAAAGAATGTTATGTTATGTTGACATGACAGTCAAGAAGATCATAATAAAAGAGTTTATGGAAGAAAAAAAAATTAGGGCAGAAATAAATGCAAAAGAAACCATAGCAAAAATCAACAAAGCCAAAAGCTGGTTCTTTGAGAAGATAAATAAAATTGACAAACCATTATCCAGACTCATCAAGAAACAAAGGGAGAAAAGTCTAATTTTCTTAGAAATGAAATTAGAAATGAATTAGAAATTAAAATGAAATGAAAATAGAGAGATCAAAACAGACAACACAGAAATACAAAGGATCATAAGAGACTACTCTGAGCAACTATTTGCAAATAAAATGGACAACGTGGAAGAAATGGACAAATTCTTAGAAAAGTACAACTTTCCAAAACTGAACCAGGAAGAAATACAAAATCTTAACAGACCCATCACAAGCACGGAAATTGAAACTATAATCAGAACTCTTCCAGCAAACAAAGCCCAGGACCAGATGATTTCACAGCTGAATTCTACCAAAAATTTAGGAAGAGCTAACACCTATCCTACTCAAACTCTTCCAGAAAATTGCAGAGAAGGAAAACTTCCAAACTCAGATTCTATGAGGCCACCATCACCCTAATAATGAAACCAGACCAAAATGCCACCAAAAAAAAAAAAGAAAAGAAAACTACAGGCCAATATCACTGATGAACATAGATGCAAAAATCCTTAACAAAAGTCTAGAAAACAGAATTCAACAACATATTAAAAAGATTATACATCAGGACCAAGTGGGCTTTATCCCAGGGATGCAAGGATTGTTTAATATCTGCAAATCAATCAATGTAATACACCACATTAACAAATTGAAAGATAAAAACCATATGATTATCTCAATAGATACAGAGAAGGCCTTTGACAAAATTCAACATCCATTTATGATAAAAAAAAAAAAAACTCAGAAAGCAGGCATAGAAGGAACATACCTCAACATAACAAAAGCTATATATGACAAACCCACAGCAAACATTATCCTCAATGGTGAAAAACTGAAAGCATTTCCCCTAAAGTCAGGAATAAGACAAGGGTGCTCACTCTCACCACTACTATTCAACATAGTTTTGGAAGTTTTAGCTACAGCAATTAGAGCAGAAAAAGAAATAAAAGGAATCCAGATTGGAAAAGAAGAAGTAAAACTCTCACTGTCTGCAGATGACATGATCCTCTACACAGAAAACCTTAAAGACACTGCCAGAAAAATACTAGAGCTAATCAATGAATATAGTAAAGTTGCAGGATATAAAATCAACACACAGAAATCCCTTGCATTCCTATACACTAACAATGAGAAAACAGAAAGAGAAATTAATGAAACAATTCCATTCACCATTGCAATGAAAAGAATAAAATACTTAAGAATATATCTACCTAAAGAAACAAAAGACTTATATATAGAAAACTATAAAACACTGGTGAAAGAAATCAGAGGGCACAAATAGATGGAAAAATACACCGTGTTCATGGATCAGAAGATTCAATATAGTGAATATGAGTATACTACCCAAAGCAATCTGTAGATTCAATGCAATCCCTATCAAGCTACACACAGGATTTTTTCAGAGAACTAGAACAAATAATTTCACAATTTGAATGGAAATACAGAAAACTTCAAATAGCCAAAGCAATCTTGAGAAAGAAGAATAGAACTGGAGGAATCAATCTGCCTGACTTTGGGCTCTACTACAAAGCCACAGTCATCAAGACAGTATGGTACTGGCACAAAGACAGAAATATAGATCAATGGAACAAAATAAAAAGCCCAGAGATAAATCCACACACCTATGGACACCTTATCTTCGACAAAGGAGGCAAGAATATACAACAGAGAAAAGACAATCTCTTTAACAAGCGGTGCTGGGAAAACTGGTCAACTACTTGTAAAAGAATGAAACTAGAACACTTTCTGACACCATACACAAAAATAAACTCAAAATGGATTAAAGATCTAAACATAGACCAGAAATTATAAAACTCCTAGAGGAAAACATAGGCAAAACACTCTCCGACCTAAATCACAGCAGGATCCTCTATGACCCACCTCCCAGAGTAATGGAAAGAAAAGCAAAAATAAACAAATGGGACCTAATTAAACTTAAAAGCTTCTGCACAACAAAGGAAACTATAAGCAAGGTGAAAAGACAGCCTTCAGAATTGCAGAAAATAATAGCAAATGAAGCAACTGACAAAGAATTAATCTCAAAAATATACAAGCAACTCCTGCAGTTCAATTCCAGAAAATTAAATGACCCAATCAAAAAATGGGCCAAATAACTAAACAGACATTTCTCCAAAGAAGACATACAGATGGCTAACAAACACATGAAAAGATGCTCAACAGCACTCATTATCAGAGAAATGCAAATCAAAACCACAATGAGGTACCATTTCACGCCAGTCAGAATGGCTGCTATCCAAAAGTCTACAAGCAATAAATGCTGGAGAGGGTGTGGAGAAAAGGGAACCCTCTTACACTGTTGATGGGAATGCAAACTAGCTCAGCCACTATGGAGAACAGTGTGGAGATTTCTTAAAAAACTGGAAATAGACCTGCCATATGATCCAGCAATCCCACTTCTGGGCATACACACTGAGGAAACCAGAATTGAAAGAGACACGTGTACCCCAATATTCATCGCAGCGCTGTTTATAATAGCCAGGACATGGAAGCAACCTAGATGACCATTGGCAGATGAATGGATAAGAAAGCTGTGGTACAGATACACAATGGAATATTACTCAGATATTAAAAAGAATACATTTGAATCAGTTCTAATGAGGTGGGTGAAACTGGAGCCTATTATACAGAGTGAAGTCAGCCAGAAAGAAAAACACCAATACAGTATACTAACGCATATATATAGAATATAAAAAGATGGTAATGATAACCCTGTATGCAAGACAGCAAAAGAGACACAGATGAATACAACAGTCTTTTGGACTCTGTGGGAGATAGCAAGGGCGGGATGATTTGGCAGAATGACATTGAAACATGCATATTATCATATGTGGAATGAATCGCCAGTCCAGGTTCAATGCATGAAACAGTTCCTTGGGGCTGGTGCACTGGGATGACTCAGAGTGATGGGAGGAGGAGGGAGGTGGGAGGGGGTCCAGGATGGGGAACACTTGTATACCGGTGGTGGATTCATGTCAATATGGCAAAACCAATACAATATTGTAAAGTAATTAGCCTCCAATTAAAATAAATAATTTTATATTAAACAAATTTTAAAAAAGGAAAAATCTTTTTTACTATATCATGTCAATGTTATTTCATTTCTTTTTTAAATTAATTTTTATTGTAGTTTAAATACAATATTGTGTTAGTTTCTTCTGTACAGCCAAGTGAGTCAGTTATACATATATATATATTTTGCTTTTTTAGATTCTTTTCCTATATAGGTCATTACAAAGTGTTGAATAGAGTTCCCTGTGTTATACTGTAGGTTCTTGTTAGTTTCTATTTTATATGCAGTAGTGTCCATATGTCAATCTCAATGTCCCAATTTATCCCTCTCCCCATCCCTTTTGGTAATTGTAAATCTGTTTTCTACATGTGTGACTCTATTTATGTTTTGTAAATAGGTCCTATTTTGTAAATAGGTCCATCCATGTTGTTGCAAATGGCATTATTTCATTCTTTTTTATGGATGAATAATATTTCATTGTATATATGTACTGTATCTTCTTTATCCATTCTTCCATCAATGGACATTTAATTACTTTCATGTTCTGCCTATTGAAAACAGTGCTGGAATGAACATAGAGGTGCATATATCCTTTCAGATTGTGGTTTTCTCTGGATATGTGCCCAGCAGTGGAATTGCTGGATCGTATGGTAGGTCTATTTTTAGTTTTTTAAAGGAAGCTCCATACTGTTCTCCATAGTGGTTGTACCAATTTACATTCCCATCAACAGTGTAGAATTGTCTTTTGTCAACATTCTCCCCAGCCTTTATTGTTTGACGACTTTGATGCTGGCCATTCTAACTGTTGTGAAGTGATATCCCATTGTAGTTTTTATTTTCATTTCTCTGATTAGTGATGTTGACCATCTTTCATGTGCTTCTCGGCCATCTATAGGTCATCTTTGGAAAAATGTCTACTTAGATCTTCTTTATTTTTTATATCAAGCTGCGTGAGCTGTTTGTATCATTTCTTTCTTTATCATTAAAATTCTCCACAGACTTAATCTACCTGTCATGTCTTATCTCAGTAATAGTCACTTCATTTTCTCAAACTTGTTGTATGTTATTTTATTAAGGTGGTCTGCCTTTATGTTTATTTAATAAAACACACACATCTTCAATAGCAATGAAAAGGTTCCCTACACAAGGCATTGATGGGAATGGGAGAATGGGAATGGGAGAATGGGAATGGGAGTGTATGGGAGAACACTTCTCAAGTGATAGTTTGTTTTCCTAATTACCAAATATTTTAAGAAAAGCTTCTAGAAGAAGCCATGGAAATATTGAAATAGAAACTTGACATTATCAATATCATCACCCACATTTGAGGAGTTGTATCAGGCACTAATTTTTTTTACTTTGGATTGTATCAATTCAGTTCATTACAGTCGCTCAGTCATGTCCGACTCTTTCTGACACCATGGACTGCAGCACCCTAGGCTTCCCTATCCATCACCAACTCCCGGAGTTTACTCAAACTCATGTCCACTGAGTCAGTGATGCAATTCAACCATCTCATCCTCTGTCGGCCCCTTCTCTTCCTACCTTCTATCTTTCCCAGCATCAGAGTCTTTTCCAGTGAGTCAGTTCTTTGCATCAGGTGGCCAAAGTATTGGAGTTTCAGCTTCAGCATCAGTCCTTCCAGTGAATATTCAGGACTGATTTCCTTTAGGATGGACTGATTGGATCTCCTTGCAGTCCAAGGGACTCTCAAGAGTCTTCTCCAACACCACAGTTCAAAAGCATCAATTCTTTGGCGGTCAGTTTTCTTTATAGTACAACTCTAACATCCAAACATGACTACTGGAAAAAGCATAGCCTTGAGTAGATGAACCTTTGTTGGCAAAGTAATGTCTCTGCTTTTTAATATGCTGTCTAGGTTGGTCATAGCTTTTCTTCCAATGAGCAAGCGTCTTTTAATTCCATGGGTGCAATCACTCTCTGCAGTGATTTTGGAGCCTTCCCCCCAAAAATAAAGTCTGACACTGTTTCCACTGTTTCCCCATCTATTTCCCATGAAGTGATGGGACCGGATGCCATGATCTTCGTTTTCTGAATGTTGAGCTTTAAGTCAACTTTTTCACTCTCCTCTTTCACTTTCATCAAGAGGCTCTTTAGTTCTTCAGCCCTTTCTGTCATGAGGGTGACAATAATCTGCCTATCTGAGATTATTGAAATTTCCCCTGACAATCTTGATTCCAGCTTGTGCTTCATCCAGCCAGGCATTTCCCATGATGTACTCTCCATATAAGTTAAATAAGCAGGGTGACAATATATAGCTTTGACGTACTCCTTTCGCAACTTGGAACCTGTCTGTTGTTCCATGTGCAGTTCTAACTGTTGCTTCTTGACCTGCACATAGATTTCTCAGGAAGCAGATAAAGTGGTGTGATATTCCCATCTCTTTAAGAATTTTCCACAGTTTGTCATGATCCACACAGTCAAACGGTTTGGCATAGTCAATAAAGCAGAAGTAGATGATTTTCTGGAACTCTCTTGCTTTTTCGATAATTCAGCAGATGTTGGCAACTTGATCTCTGGTTCCTCTGCCTTTTCTAAAACCAGCTTGAACATCTGGAAGTTCACAGTTCATGTATTGTTGAAGCCTAGTGGAGAATTTTGAGCATTGCTAGTGTGTAAGATGAGTGCAATTGTGCGGTAGTTTGAACATTCTTTGGTATTGCCTCTCTTTGTGATTGGAATGAAAACTGACCTTTTCCAGTCCTGTGTCCAATGCTGCGTTTTCCAAATTTACTGGCATATTGAGTGCAGCACTTTCACAGCATCATCTTTTAGGATTTGAAATAGCTCAGCTGGAATTCCATCACCTCCACTAGCTTTGTTCATAGTGATGCTTCCTAAGGCCCACTTGACTTCACATTCCAGGATGTCTGGCTCTAGGTGAGTGATCATACCATCATGATTTTCTGGGTCTTAAAGATCTTTTTTTTATATAGTTCTTCTGTGTATTCCTCCACCTCTTCTTAATATCTTCTGCTTCTGTTAGGTCCATACCATTAACCATTTGTGTCCTTTATTGTGCCCATATTTGCATGAAATGTTCCCTTGATAGCTTTAATTTTCTTGAAGAGCTCTCTAGTCTTTTCCATTCTATTGTTTTCCTCTAATTCTTTACATTGATCATTGAGGAAGGCTTTCTTATCCCTCCATGCTATTCTTTGGAACTCTGCATTCAAATGGGTATATCTTTCCTTTTCTCTTTTGCCTTTAGCTTCTCTTCTTTTCTCACATATTTGTAAGGCCTCCTCAGACAACCTTTTCGCAGTTTTTCATTTCTTTTTCTTGGGGATGGTCTTGATCACTGCCTCCTGTACAATGCTGTAATACTCTGTCCATAATTATTCAGGCACTCTGTCTATCAGATCTAGCCCTTTAAATCTATTAGTCACTTTCACTGTATAATCATAAGGGATTTGATTTAGGTCATACCTGAATGGTCTAGTGGTTTTCCCTACTTTCTTCAATTTAAGTCTGAATTTTGAAATAAGGAGTTCATGATCTGAGCCATAGTCAGCTCCCAGTCTTGTTTTTGCTAACTGTATAGAGCTTCTCCATGTTTGGCTGCAATAAATATAATCAATCTGATTTCAGCATTGACCATCTGTTGATGTCCATGGACTGAGTCTTCTCTCATGTTGTTGGAAGAGGGTGTTTGCTATGACCAGTGTATTCTCTTGACAAAACTCTATTAACTTTTCCCCTGCTTCATTTTGTACTCCAAGGCCAAGTTTGCCTGCTACTCCAGGTATCTCTTGACTTCCTACTATTGCATTCCAGTCCCCTATAATGAAAAAGACATCTTTTGAGGGTGTTAGTTCTAGAAGGTCTTGTAGGTCTTCATAGAACCATTCACCTTCAGCTTCTTCAGCATTACTGGTTGGGGCATAGACTTGGATTACTGTGATATTGAATGGTTTGCCTTGGAAATAGACAGAGATCATTTTGTCTTTTTTGAGACTGCATCCAGGTACTGCATTTCAGACTCTTTTTTTGACTATCAGGGATAATCCATTTATTCTAACAGATTCTTGCCCACAGTAGTAGATATAGTGATCATCTGATTTAAATTCACCCATTTCAGTCCATTTTAGTTCACTGATTCCTAAGATGTTGATGTTCACTCTTGCCATCTCCTGTTTGACACTTCCAGTTTTCTTGATTCATGGACCTAACATTCTAGGTTCCTATGCAATATTGTTCTTTACATCATCGGACTTTACTTCCATCATAGGTCACACCCACAACTGGGTGTTGTTTTTGCTTTGGCTCTGTCTCTTCACTCTTTCTGGAGTTATATCTCCAGTAGCATACTGGTCACCTACTGACCTGGGGAGTTTATCTTTCAGTGTCATATCTTTTTGTCTTTTTATGGATTGTATACACTGAATTAAACCACTTGGACTTAACTTGCAACTTTATAGTGGTAGTTATAACAATAGCTCTTCATGACTTAAAATGCTATGTAAATGAATGAATTGCTACCCTGACTTAAATGGAGACGTTTATAATTGAAATTTGCAGTCTCATATGTTTATGGTAAAAGAGCTTTGGAATATTTATTCACTTTACTTCAGATGCCAATTTCTTTCTTTGTTCTCTTCTAAGACCTCAGATGCAACATGTTTCAGACCAGACTCATTACTGTCTTCCATCTCACTCTTCACAGTGCACCCCAAGACCTATGATACTTTATTTGTTTCCCCTTGCTTAAATGGACCATTATCTTCCCAATCATCATAATTAAAAATCCTCTTTTTTTTCACAGTTATTATCTGCCCACATACTAAGTCACTTCAGTAGTATCCAACTCTATTTGACTCTATGGACTATATAGCTTGCCAGGCTGCTCTGTCCATGGGATTCTCCAGGAAGAATACTGGAGTGGGTTTCCATGCCCTAGGGCTTCCAGGGGCTTCCCTGGTGGCAAAGAATCTGCCTGCAATGCAGGAGTCACAGGAGATGTGGGTTCAATCCCTGGGTTGAGAAGATATCTTGGGCATGGCATGGCAACCCACTCATATTCTTGCCTGGAGAATCCCAGGGACAGAGGAGCCTGGCAAGCTACAATGGTCCATAGGGTCACAAAGAGTTTGACACAACTAAAGCGACTTAGCATGCACAGGGCCTCCAGGGGATCTTCCTGACCCAAGGATCAAACCCGTGTCTCTTATGCCTCCTGCATTGGCAGGTGGGTTCTTTACCACTAGTGTCACATGGGAAGCTTGTTCCTATCTGAGCAGTCACCAAATGCTATCCACTATACTCTCACAATATTAAATCTGTTCCTTCTCACTTCCTCTGTCACTACCTATTTCAATCCCTCATCATCTTTCAACTTAATTGTTGCTATATCCTACTAACTTGTTTCCTTGTCTCTAGTCTCTCTCCCTTCCAATCCATCCTTCTCACTGTTGTCAGTTGGCTTCCTAACACAAGTTGAATCATATTCAGTCCCCTCCTCAAATGACCTCCCACTGCTTACAAAATAAATTCCCAAATCTTTAAGTTGTACAGCCTAGTGGTTAAGATCATAGGCCTATAAATAAAGTAGATTTGGGCTTGAATCTTTGCAGACCAAGTTGTTAAACTTGAAGATGTTTACTTAATGCTCTGAACTTAAATTTCCTCATAAATGAAATGGGACTAAAAATTAGTACCTATCCTATAGAGCTGATTAAATCATACTGTTTGCTTAGTATAACACAAAAGTTCAGCAAATGTTAGCTTTTATTAATATTATTATTAGACTTCCATAATCTTACCTGTCCTACTTCTGTAGCTTCATCTGCTACATTCCTCTGACTATACTGTAGTACATAATGTATACTCTCACCTGTGTCAGTTCATTAACCTGAAATACTCTCCCCTCTACTTTTCCTTCTGTTGAAATCCTATCTTTCAAAACTCAGTTCAAATACTTTTTTGTGTGACATTTTCTCTGGTCAGTGTCCCTTCTCTGTCAAAATTATTTTTCCCTTTTTCACCAACATCATTTGGCTCTTCTTACTATTGGTAATTCTACTTTCCATGTTACTTTATATTTCTATGTCCTTTACTAGATTTTTTTATGAGCTCCTTCAACTAAAGGACAAAGACCTATTATTGTGGCACTTAATTTTTGCACCTATTACAGTGCTTTTGTAATGTCACCATGCTTTGTTATAGAAATGTTGAGAGTTAAAGAACGCATAATGTACACTAAGGAAAAAATGAGTATTTTAATTTCCCTGTTCTTTCCTTGTTTTGAGATATATGCCACCTTCTATGATACCAGATGTTTAGAAACCACTCTGCAACACCTTCAGTCAACCTCCAAGAGGTGTGTGTGTGTGGTATAATCACTAGGCATGAAGGTTGCACACACAAAAAAAGAGTCTGGTATGGAAAAGAATAACAGGGCAAACTTTTACTGTATTTGGTAAACAAGGAGGGGGGAGGGAGAAAATGTACAAAATATAAAGGAGTTGAAAGACGGGGTTTAAAATATTCATATTAATTTTAATTATAGTACATCATAAGTACAAAAGAAAAAAGATAAGAAGCTCATTCTGGGCAAAATCATTTTAAGGCTAGAGGTTAAAGTGTCTGCCTCCAATGCAGGAAACCCGGGTTCGATCCCTGGGTCAGGAAGATCCCCTGGAGAAGGAAATGGCAACCCACTCCAGTATTCTTGCCTAGAGAATCCCATGGACAGAGGAGCTTGGTAGGCTACAGTCCATGGGGTCACAAAGAGTCGGACATGACTGAGTGACTTCACTTTCACTTTACTATTAAAAGGACTTACTATTTAAAGCCCACAACTTAGACAACTGTTGTGGCAGTGGTTTAGTTGCTAAGTCATGTACAACTCTTGCAACCCCACGGACTGTAGCCCACCAGGCTCTTCTGTCCATGGAATTCTCCAGGCAAGAATACTGGAGTGGGTTGCCATTTCCTTCTCCAGGGGACCTTCCTGACTCAGGAATCAAACCCAGGTCTCCTGCACTGCAGGCAGATGTTTTTACCAACTGAACTACAAGGGAACTGTTAGTTTTGTTCAAACCAGGAGGCTGATCACCTGAGAACTTCTATTGCTTTAATATCATGGACAGAAAAGCCTTGCAGGCTACATGAGTCCTTTATTGGCTTGTTAGATTTATGTAGTTCTTGGTAGAAATGATATTTTATTTCATCTGTATTGTTTCTTCTTGTCCTTTCAGTTAAGGACCCAATCTTTCCAAAGCCAGAGCCATTGTGTATCTGAAGACTTAGACAATTCTTTTTTCAATGCTAGTGGAAACAATTTGTTGCATAGTAATATTTGAAAACTATCTTTGAAATTATAATATTACATGTATATGAAAGGTCAAGAATAGCATTTAAAAATTATGCAAAAATAAATTTGTCATATTCTTCATCTATTTAATTAAAATATCACTTGAACCCATGTTATAGGTAAAATAGAGAGACATATATAGTCCAGACAATGAGTCTGTTAAAGAGCAATACTAAAGTTGTGTTGGGCTTCCCAGGTGGCTCAGTGGTAAAGAATCCACCTGCCAATGCAGGAGACATGGGTTGATCCCAGGTTCAGGAAGATCCCCTGGAGAGGGAAATGGCAACCCACTCCAGTATTCTTGCCTGGAGAACCCCATGGACAGAGAAGCCTGGCAGGCTACAGTCCTTGGGGTTGCAAAGAGTCGGGCACAACTTAGCAACTGAACAAGAGCAACAACAAAAGTTGTATGCTGAGAGCTGTTACTATAATTTTAAAAGACTCAATGGGAGAGAAGTTTTTGTAAAACATATAACCAATGAAGAACTTACAGCAGAATACATAAAGATGCTTAAAAATAAAAAATACATTAATCAGTATATTCACAGCAGAAATACAAGCACCAAAGGATGTATAAGAATGTCTATAGCAGCATTATTCATAATGACCCCAATAATACAAATATTTGTATAAATAATAATACAAATATCCTTCAACAAGAGAGTAGATGACCACATTGTGGCATAGTCATAGAAAGGAATATTATGCACTAATAAAATAAATTTTACAGTTACATGCAATAACATGAATGTATCTTGCAAACAATTGTTGACTAAAAATACCAGTTGCAGAAATCACTGTATGATTCCATTAAATAAAATTGAAAACAAGGCAAAACTAGCTAAAGTAAGGATTTTGTTAGTTTCCTTTTGAGGGGAAGGGAAAGTTTGTGATTGGGAGCTTCTAGGAATTTGGCAATGCTCTATTTTTTCACATGAATGGTAGCTACTTCCACTTTAAAATGTATTCACCTTTAAAAGAATTCATAAAACTAGTCATTTACATTTTTCACATTTTATTTAATTGATTATCTTTCATAAAACAAAACATATGACTAAATAGAAAACTATTTGGTTAGCAGAGAATCTGAGCAGAGGAATTTTAATGGTCTTAAGGAATACAAGTACCAAGATATCATAGTCTCCCCAGATAAACAACCTAAGTCCATGCCTTGTGGAAAAGAAGAAGGATCTAACTTCATGCCTTAAGGAGAAAGAAAAACAAATTAAGCCCAAAGTTAGCAGAAGGAAGGAAATAACAAAATGAGAGCAGAAATAATGAAATAGAAAAGAGAAAAACAATAGAAAAGATTAATTAAGCTAACAGTTGGCTCTTTGAAAAGATGAGCTAGCTAGACTAACCAAGAAAAAAGAGAGGGCACTCAAATCAACAAAATTATAAAAGAAAAAGAAGATATTACATCTGGTACCACAGAAATACAAGGGATCATAAAGGGCTACTATGAACAATTATATGCCAACAAACTGGACAATTTAGAGTAAATGGAAAAATTATTTAAAACATACAATCTAACAAGACTGAAACAGGAAGAAAGTCAAAAAAGAACAATTATTAGGAGATTGAATCAGTGATAAAAAATCTCTCAATTAAGTAAAGCTCATGACCAGATGACTTCAGTGGTGGATTTTACCAGATATTTAAAGAACTAGCACCAATACTTCTCAAACTATTTCAAAAAAAAAAAAAACAACAACAACAAAAAACAAACAAAGAGAAAGGAACACTTTTGCATTCATTTTATGAGACCAGAATTATCATAATCCCAAAGTCAGAGAAGGACATGACTAGAAAAGAAAACTACAGATCAATATCCCTAATGAATATAGATGAAAAAATTCTTTACAAAATTCAGCAGAATATTAAAAGGATTATTCATCATCAAGTGGAATTTTTATCTGAGATGCAAAGATGCAAGAATGGTTCAACATATGCAAGTCAATCAATAAGATATATCCCATTAATAAAATTAAAGAAAAGAATATGATCATCTCAATATGTGTGGGAAATCACATGACAAAATTCAACATCTATTCATGATAAAAACCACTTAACAAATTAGACATAAAAGGAACATATCTCAACACAATGAAGGCTGTATATGACAGACCGACAACTAACATCATACTCAATTGTGAAAGGTTGAAATCTTTCCCTCTAAGATCATATATATTCTTTTAAAGGAGATATCACCTCACTCCTATTAGAATGGCCATCATCAAAAAGACAAGAGACACCATGGCCAAAAAGCACATAAAAAGATGCTCAACATCACTAATTATCAGAAGTGCAAATCAAAACTACAATGAGGTATTACTTCACACTGGTTAGTATGGCCATCACCTAAAAGTCTACAAACAATAAAGGCTGGAGAGGGTGTGGGGAAAAGGGAACCCTCCTACACTGTTTGTGGGAATGTAAACTTGTACAACCAGTTTGGATGTTCCTTAAAAAACTAAAACAAAACTAATATATGTTCTAGCAATCCCACTCTTGAGCATATATCTGGAGAAAGCCACAATCCAAAAAGATACATGCACCCGAATGTTCAGTGCAGCACTATTTATAATATCCAAGACATAGAAGCAACCCAAATGGCCATCAACAGAAGAATGGATAAAGAAAATGTAACATATATATACAATGGAATATTACTCATCATAAAAAAGAATGAAATTATACCATTTACATCAACATGGATGGACCTAGAGATTGTCATACTAAATAAAGTAAATCAGACAAAGACAATACCATATGATATCATTTATATGTGGAATCAAATTTTTTAAAATGATACATTTTTAAAATGTACTTGCAAAAAACAAAAACAGACTTACAAATGTAGAAAACAAACTTATGGTTACCAAAGGGGAAAGGTAGGTTGAGGAATAAATCAGGAGTTTGGGATGAACCTACATATACTACAATACATAAGATAGAAAACCAACAAGGACTACTGTATAACACAGGACTCTACTCAATATTCTATGATAACCTATATGAGAAAAGAATCTAAAAAAAGAATGAATACATGTATGTGTATAACTAAATCACTTTGCTGTACACTGAAACTAACACAACATTGTAAATCAACTATACTCTAATAAAATTAAAATTACATAAATAAAGGAAAATAAATGCTGACAAAGATGTGGAGATAAGGTAACCCTTGTGCATTGGTGATGGGATTGTATATTAGTACACTCACTATGGAAAACAGTCTGGCGGTTTCCAAAAAATTTAAAATAGACTTCTACGGAATTCATTGGCAGTCCAATGGTTAGAATTCTGTGCTCTCACTGCAAGAGCCAGGGTTCAATCCCTGGAACCGAGATCCCACAAGCTGCATGGCTCAGCCAAAAAAAAAATAAGGACTCCTGTATCATCAAGCAATTCCATTTCCAGGAATGTATACAAAGGAAATGTAAACACTAACTCTAAAAATATCTGCACTCACATGTTCATAGCAGCACTATTTACAATAGCCAAGACATGGAAACAATCTAAGTGTCCATCAGTGGATGAATGGATAAAGTTATGAGATCACGCATGTATGCATGCTAAGTTGCTTTAGTCATATCCGACTCTCTGTGACCCTATGGACTGTAGCCTGCCAGATTTCTCTGTTCATGAAATTCTCCAGGCAGGAATACTGGAGTGGGTTGTCATACTCTCCTCCAGGAGATAATTCCCAACTCAGGAATTAAACCCACCTCTCTTATATCTCCTTCATTGGCAGGCGTGTTCTTTACCACTAGTGCCACCTGGGAAGCTCTGTGAGATCATTATATATATACACACACATACACATATGTGTGTGTGTATATATAATTTCAAAATTTCTTTATCTATTTTCCTTGTTTTTTGATAATTGAGTATATATTCAACCTTCAAGGAACAAGGAAATTCTGCTATTTGTGACAACAGTAGATAAACCTCAAAGGCATTATGCAGAGTGAAATAAATCAAAGAAAGATAAATACTGTATGATCTCACCTATAGGTGGAACCTAATAAACACTAAAGTCATAGAAAAAGAAAGCTGACGTGTAATTATGAGAGGCAGGGGGTGAGGCAAGGGGAATTTGAAGAAGGTGGTCAAAAGAAACAAGTTTCCATTTATGAAATAAATAAGCACTTCACTGCTGCAAAATATGTAGGAGTTTTTAAGACAGTAGATCCTGAGGTTCCATCACAAGGAGAATTTTTTTTTCTTTTCTTTTTATCTAATCTATTTGAGATAATGGTTATTATTTAAACTTACTGTGGTACTAATTTCACAGTATATGTAAATCAAACCATCATGCTGCACACCTTAAACTTACACAGTGATGTATGTCAATTATTTCTCAAAAAAAACTTGGAAAATAAGATATCATATTCTCATGTACCCACATGCATTACTGAGTTAGAATTGTGGAAGAGGCTACAATACTCTGTCAAGGCTTCCTCTTCTTTAGAAAACCTTGGACATTCTACCAAATTCTAGCTTTCCAGCTCTATTCCTACCGAGTGGAAAATGTGACACTTCTATTTTTATTTGTTATTGCAAAATCATTCTCAAATGCAATTTCTTTTTGCAATAGGTTGGTAATTGGTAAATAGGGAGAAGGTAGGGGGAAATGCCTAAAATACAGAGAAGAAAGTTGAAAGACACAGTGTTTTTTTTCTTTTAAATCACATTAGTCTTAATTATTATACATTATGAACAGTGGAGGTCACAAATAGATTCAAGGGATTAGATCTGATAGACAGAATACCTGAAGAACTATGGACAGAGGTTCCTAGCATTGTACAGGAGGCCGTGATCAAAACCATCCTCAAGAAAAAGAAATGCAAAAAGGAAAAAATGGTTGTCTGAGGAGGCCTTAGAAATTGCTGAGAAAAGAAGAGAAGTTAAAGGCAAAGGAGGAAAGGAAAGATATACCTATCTGAATGCAGAGTTCCAAAGAATAGCGAGGAGAGATAAGTGATGAGTACAAAGAAAGAGGTGGAAAGAATACACAGAAGTATAAAAAAAAGATCTTAATGACCAGATAAGCACAATGGTGTGATCACTCACCTAAAGCTAAACATCCTGGAGTCCAAAGTTAAGTGGGCCTTAGAAAGCATCACTACGAACAAAGCTAGCGGAAATGATGGAATTCCAGCTGAGCTATTTCAAATCTTAAAAGATGATGCTGTGAAAGAGCTGCACTCAAAAGGCCAGCAAATTTGGAGAACTCATCAGTGGCCACAGGACTGGAAAAGGTCAGTTTTCATTCCAATCCCAAAGAAGGGCAATGCCAAAGAATGTTCAAACTACTGCACAATTGCACTCATTTCATATGCTAGCAAAGTAATGCTCAAAATTCTCCAGGCCAGGTTTCAACAGTACACAAATCAAGAACGTCCAGATGCTTGAGCTGAATTTAGAAAAGGCAAAGGAACCAGAGACCAAATTGCCAACATCTATTGGATTACAGAAAAAGCAAGAGAATTCCAGGAAAACATCTACTTCTGCTTTTTTGACTACACTAAAGCCTTTGACTGTGTGGATCATGACAAACTGTGGAAAATTCTTTAAGAGATGGAAATACCAGACCACCTTACCTGCCTCCTGGGAAATCTGTATGGGGGTCAAGAACAGTTAGAACTGGACATGGAACAATGGACTGGTTCCTAATTGGGAAAGGAGTATGTCAAGTCTGTATATTGTCACCCTGCTTATTTAACTTATATGCAGAGTACATCATGGGAAATCTGGGCCTGCATGAAGCACAAGCTGGAGTCAAGATTGCTGGGAGAAATATCAATACCCTCAGATATGCAAATCACACCACCCTTATGGCAGATAGCGAAGAGGAACTAAAAATCCTCTTGATGAAGGTAAAAGAGGAGAGTGAAAAAGCTTAAAACTTTAAAAACTCAACATTCAAAAAACTAAGATCATGGCACCTGGTCCCATCGCTTCATGACATATAGATGGAGAAACAATGAAAACAGTGACAGACTTTATTTTCTTGAGTTCTCAAAACACTGCAGATGGTGACTGCAGCCAGAAATTTAAAAACACTTGCTCCTTAGAAGGAAAGCTATGACAAACCTATACAGCATATTAAAAAAGCAGAGACATTGTTAACAAATGTCCATCTTGTCAAAGCTACAGTTTTTCCAGTAGTCACGTATGGATGTGTGAAGGTGAATGTGAAGTTGCTCAGTCGTGTCCGACTCTTTGCGACCCCGTGGGCTGTAACCTACTAGACTTCTCTGTCCGTGGGATTCTCCAGGCAAGAATACTGGAGTTGATTGCCATTTCCTTCTCCAGGGGGTCTTCCCAACCCAGGGATCGAACCCAGGTCTCCTGCATTGGAGGCAGACGCTTTAACCTCTGAGCCACCAGGGAAGCCCAAGTTGGACCATAAAGAAAGCTGAGTGCCAAAGAATTGATGCTTTTGAACTGTGGTGTTGGAGAAGACTCTAGAGAGTCCCTTGGACTGCAAGGAGATCCAACCAGTCAATCCTAAAGGAAATCAGTCCTGAGTAATCGTTGGAAGGACTGATGCTGAGACTGAAGCTCCAATACTTTGGCCACCTGATGCAAACAACTCACTCATTGGAAAAGACTCTGATGCTGGGGAAGATTGAAGGCAGGAGCAGAAGGGGATGACAGAGGATGAGATGGTTAGATGGCATCATTGACTCGATAGACACAAATTTGAGCAAGCTCTGGGAGTTGGTGATGGACAGGGAGGTCTGGCGTTCTGCAGTCCATGGGGTCACAAAGAGCTGGACATGACTGAACAACTGAACTGACTGAATGAGGGCCATTTAAAGAAATAGTATAATTTTGAATAACTTAAATTTGATAGTGAGCAATATTGTGAACTACTGATCAGGAAAATAAAGTTTAAAAAGTAAGATTAATCCATCACGAAGTAGTTTTCAAGGCTAAGAAACTGTTTTCAAATCAAACTTGGATTCGCTCATCAGAGGTGTAGGAAAGCTCATCAGACGTATATTGACACCAGCAAGGAAAGTACACCGTTTATTGCCAGATGCCCAATGTCAGGCCAGGCAGGAAAAATGGGCAGGTCATGCTCAAAAGACCCAAACTCCCCAGTGGCTTTCAGGAAAGGGGTTTAAAGTCAGTGTTAGGTAGAGAATTTCAAGGTTCATGATCTGCTCAAGTACATCCTTCTAATTTGTTGTTGGTGAGGTAACAAGGTGATGTTTTGGGAGTTAACATCATTAACCTTCCAGTTTTAACATGTCTGAGGTCTCTGTCTGGGGTCTCCATACTTGTGGTCAGCTTGCAATTAACTTCTTTTCCCTGGTGGGGGTTATTAGTATCTGCAAAACAATTCAAGGATATGGCTCAGGATATTATCAATTGCCCTGGGGAGGAACTAAAGGTCACTGACTTTGTTTTATGGCTAAACTATTATTATTTTGTCTTGCTTGATACTTTTCCTTTGTTTCTGCTTTTTCTCACTTCTCTGATTAAATTTGTTCTTTGGAAATTTGGGGAAAGCCTAAGAAGCTAAGCTTTTCTACAGACAAGAAGCAAAGGAAGGTGGAGGATGTTGGGGATAGGCTCTGTCCCTGGGAATGCCCTGCAGGGTCCTGTCCACGTCTGTGCTAAGTCATTTCAGTCATGTCTGACTCTGTGTGACCTTATGGACTGTAGCCCACTGGGCACCTCTGTCCATGGGATTCTCCAGGCAAGAATACTGGCGTGGATTGCCATGCCCTCCTCTGGGGATCTTCCCGACCCAGGGATCAAACTCATGGGGACATATTCTGTAAATATGATCATTTAATTTTTTAAATTTTTAATTATAGCAGGAGAAGCTCAGAAATTTATTATTTTTAAATAATCATAGATACATTAGTTGCTTAATATTTGTTTTGGTAGTAGACGATCATAGTATTATTATTTTTAAATAATCATGGACAAGGCAAAAGTTTCACAGATTCCACAGATAAGTTAGGATTTGGTAATTTCTCTATAATGATTTATGATACTTTCTTAAACCTTTTATTGGGTGTCACAAGAGATATTAGGATAATGACTTGAAAGTTCTCCTTTGATATGATCTTTTAAAGTTTCTAAGAAAAACCTCATTATGCTTGCCCTCCTTGCACCATTTTTATGAGTATGTGTCATGTCCACTGGGAATGCAGTTGAAATTCAGTGACGTTACAATGTACTTGATATCATGTTTAAATGCTAAATTTAAGATGTCTTTTATTGGTTATATGCTCAGTTGATAATTTTTCACTTTCATCTTACTCATAATGTATCTCCAGAATCACACTATAGAATGACTTATATTTTAGGAACTTTCCAGGATATGAGAATACTTCCGTGTTTTACATTATATTTATTATTTTAAAACAGAAAATAATATTAGAAAACTTTTAAAATTTTTGACTAATCAAAAAATTAACCAACTAGCTGTTAATCACTTTTCTTTCAATTTTTATCCACATGAATATACTTTATCTACAATTTTTTTTTAATTTAGCCTTTCCTTTCAGTATTATATTGCAAGCATTTTAACATGTCACTGACATGCCTGTCAATCTTTTCCTCTGTGATTTCATCTGCTACTTCAAACAATAGAATTGTAATCTCTGGATTCATTTCAGTTTCAACCAAATAACATGTTGCCTGCAGTCCCTGATCTCTTATCCTTTCTATGACCTTTGCTTTCAACATTGTTTGTTATAGCTAGACCTCAAGGAAGATCTTACTTTAAAGCCTGCAGCCCTTATTTGTCTTCCACGTATAAAAGGATCAGAAGAGGGGCAATAGTATTTTAATTTATGAAGATTCATTAGTGAAGGTTATAGAACTTGTACCTATTTAGCTTTGAATCTGAATTAGCTTGCTGGTATGGGTGAGATTAAGGAATTTTAAATATAAGACTTCAAGTAGATCAAAGGATAGATAGTATTGAGCAACTGTTTTCCATTTTTGTTGAGAATAAAAGGAACTGTACATACTAGGGCAAGAAGGATTTATTTCTGTAAATATACAATGGTGAAACCCAGCTGTGGTGACCCAAGGACGAAAGAGCAGACAAAACCAAAGAGGGTCTTGGAATGCAGGAACAGGAAAACCAGACCCTTATCGTCCTTCCCTCATTCATGTTGTAACTATTAATGGATTTCAGGTCCTCCTGAGCAGTATAACTTGTCTCCCCTCCTACCCCATAGGGAAAAGACATTTGCCTTACTCTTCCTCCCCCACTCAGTACATGTGCCTCATCCAATCTGCAAATGACCCACAAGACCTCTATCCCACTCCTTATACCCCGAGTATAAAAGTGGACTAAGGACCCCTGCTCAATGTCAGTTCTCCCTTGGGCTGGCCTGCTATTCTAACAGTGTCTCCCACTCTAATAAACTTTATTTCCCCTCTCATTCTGTCTCATGTCTGGAAATTCTGTTCCAACCCATGCCCAGACCATGACATTTTTGGTGGCCTATATGGGGACTTGGGGTCTCTTCCCTACCTCCTCACTTCTCCTTTCTCATAGGGACCCTCTGCAAACAGGCAAGTGCTGTGAAAGCAACTGAAGAACTCTGGCCAGGGTTACCCTCTGGTGTGTTCCAAAGGCCCCACTGCTCACTGAGCCCCAGTAGCTGCTGCCCAAATGGGTGAGGATCTCCCCTTTGTCTTCTTTCCAACTGAGAACTAGGCCAACCAATATTGTGTGGGCACAGGTCAGGTACTTAAAAGCCATTAGGGCACCTGCCACATGAAGATTCCCATGTGAAGATAAGGGGGCCATGGAATGGATCAGGCCACAAGGGCATCTGCCCCCAGCAAGACAACTTCCTTGCACCATATCAGGCACATAATTGTCGAAGCAAAACAGAGACCATCATCCCCTGGCCACTGCCTCCCCAATAGGATTATAAGGCAGATTCCTCAGCCTTCTTCCCTGTCACTTTCATTTCTTTCCCTTTTCAATCTGGATTGATTTACAGGAGCCTAGGTGTTGCCTCTGAGCCATCCCAAGAGTAACTTCCATGTTTCAGGAAATCGCCAAAAGGTGAGTCACCTGGTTGCTCCCAGGAATCTCTGTCTTTCTCTGCCCAGGTCACATGGTGCCTTAGCTCTGTATTTCTTTGCCTGGATCACGTGGTGCCTTAGCCACATGGTTCTCAGAGGTCACCTTTCACTGTCCGATATGACTGTTGGGGTGGTCGGCCATTTTTGTGCCATTAGTTGCACGGAGACATCACTGAGACAAAAAGGGACTCCTTTTTTTTGCCAGTCGGTGACTCTCAGTGCCCCCATTCTATGGCATATAGGTTAAGGATGGGTTCTGGTATGTCTCGGGAGCCTCTCTCAGGCTCACCCTTTGGTACATTCTCAGAAACTAGAAAATTTTGACCCTGCAAAAGGCCTGGCCACAGTACAAACTGGGGGACCCCCCCAAAAAATGGCCTCTGAATGGCACACTAGCTTTTGCCAAAAGCAGGGAAAGGACTCAGAATTTCCTTACATTCAGTTCTTCATGGCCCTTGGTCAGAATCCAGACTTGAGGAACACATGCTGCATGTGTCTTTCTGTTCCCTGCCTCTCTCCTGTCCCTCTCTGTTTCTCTCCATCAGATTTCCTAGATGACCCCTACTCGACCTTTCATATCCACATGATCTCTAGGAAAGGATTCTGAGGTTCCCTTTCGGTCCAGGTCTTTTTCCTATATTCAAAAGCCTGAAGCATCAAAAATTACCCTTTATGCTTCAAAACCAGTTCTTTTTGCATATACAGTTGAAAACAACTAGCTTGTTAAAAAGCCTGCCTAAGGAAACACTTGAAGTTAACCCTTTCCAAGTCCCTGAAATACACAACCCACTTTGCCTGAGACATCAGCCTTGGGCAAATTAGAACTTCAAAAAAAGGGGGGGGGCATGTCAAAGAGACATTTTAAATATCAAGCAGAAAACTATGAGATTTCTGTCTGTCTGTCTGGATTTATGTATGTCTGTGTGTGTCTTTTTTTTTTTTAATATTGCTGAAGTTGTAAATGAGTTCTAATTTAATTGGCCTAAAGAAAAGTAAGCGCTTACAAATCAGACAATTCTAAATACAAGAGAAATTAACCTAAATGAATGTCAGATTCACATGAACTGGGAAATAGTCAATATTAAATATCTAGTATTAATGTTGGTTTGCTAATCTAATATCAGTTCAGTTCAGTCGCTCAGTCGTGTCTGACTCTTTGCGACCTCATGAATCGCAGCACACCAGGCCTCCCTGTCCATCACCAACTCCCGGAGTTCACTCAGATTCACGTTCATCGAGTCAGTGATGCCATCCAGCCATCTCATCCTCTGTCGTCCCCTTCTCCTCCTGCCCCCAATCCCTCCCAGCATCAGGGTCTTTTCCAATGAGTCAGCTCTTTGCATGAGGTGGCCAAAGTACTGGAGTTTCAGCTTTAGCATTATTCTTTCCAAAGAAATCCCAGGGCTGATCTCCTTCAGAATGGATTGGTTGGATCTCCTTGCAGTTCAAGGGACTCTCAAGAGTCTTCTCCAACACCACACTTCAAAAGCATCAATTCTTCAGCGCTCAGCCTTCTTCACAGTCCAACTCTCACATCCATACATGACCACAGGAAAAACCATAGCCTTGACTAGACGGACCTTAGTCGGCAAAGTAATGTCTCTGCTTTTGAATATGCTATCTAGGTTGGTCATAACTTTTCTTCCAAGGAGTAAGCGTCTTTTAATTTCATGGCTGCAGTCACCATCTGCAGTGATTTTGGAGCCCCCCAAAATAAAGTCTGACACTGTTTCCACTGTTTCTCCATCTATTTCCCATGAAGACATGTCTAACGGTCATTAACATTAAGCATAATATTTTCATTTCGCCTAGGTTTATTATGTTAGGTATTGTTATACTGTTATGTATGTTACAAGTTTGTCAGCAAGTAAAGTACCTCGAGTGAAGAAACTTCAAAAAAAATGTAAATGAGATATGAGCTTTTGGATAAACTCTATTAAAAATAATTATACTTTAGAAATGTCTGTCTAAAACAGTCTCTGTAGATTTTGGTAACCTGAATTTCTAGGGTAGTGCTTAACTAAGTGATGGAACTTTATTGAATAGCTAGGTCATTTCCAAATAAAATAAGATTCTGAAACATTTGCTACTTAACACTAATTTCCTTTTACACAGAAACTAAAGAGATTTTGGACTACCAATGAATAATGTTTGAAGCCATCCTGAGATGTTCTCTAGAATTTTTTTTAGAAGTTGTCACTGGTATCTATGATCACCAATACATAGAATGCTAATATAAAGGTCAGTTCTTAGTTGCTTAAGGAAAGTATGATGTGGGTTTTCAGTAAAGAAGGTATGAGGAATGAAATTACATTTTATGAAGGGAAAAGGAAGTAGGTCTGACTTACAGGTGGCTGTTTCAGGATAGGAGAACAAAGTAATGGGTACAGAAAGTGATAAGAAAGTTTGATGGAAAGTACACCCCAAGGGAAGAGTTTTGGGCATAAATACAAGCTTTCTTGAGATATTGACCTGCCTTTGATAATGGATTTTATGTTTCTTTATCTCTGAAGTAATCTGTTCTATGCTTACCTTTAAAATCTTCTTTGTTATTTTGGCTAAGTGAATATATAGTTTCATAGTGATCTATATGATTCTATCTGACTGAGGGTTATAAACCCTTTTGATATTTATCGACAAAACTTCCTAAATAACCTGACTTCTAGCTAACTTTGGGATGCTCAGAGGGCCCCTGAGACATCCCAAAGAGCTATTAAGCTACCTGGGTTCATTGGACATGTTAAGTTATATGGGAAGTACTGTTGAAGGGGTGATAAATCTCAGGTTATACTGTATGGTTGATGTTATTAATATAGATATCCTAAAATTATGTGGAATTCATATAGATCTGATATGCCCTGATAAATGTTGTCAGTTATAATTCTAGTTACCATGTTAAAGTGTTACAAGTCATAGCAATGACCAAGTTACTTTGTCAGTTGCATTTTCAGTTCAGTTCAGTCGCTCAGCTGTGTCTGACTCTTTGCGACCCCATGGACTGCAGAACGCCAGGCCTCCCTGTCCATCACCAACTCCTGGAGTCCACCCACACCCATGTCCATTGAGTTGGTGATGCCATCCAACCATCTCATCCTCTGTCATCCCCTTCTACTCTTCCCCTCGATCTTTCTCAGCATCAAGGTCTTTTCAAATGAGTCAGCTCTTCACATCAGGTGGCCAAAGTATTAGTGTTTCAGCTTCAGCATCAGTCCTTCCAATGAATATTCAGGACTGATTTCCTTTAGGATGGACTGGTTGGATCTCCTTGCAATCCAAGGGACTCTCAAGAGTCTTCTCCAACACCACAGTTCAAAAGCATCAATTCTTCGGCACTCAGCTTTCTTTATAGTCCAACTCGCACATCCATACATGACCACTGGAAAAACCATAGCCTTGACTAGATGGACCTTTGTTGGCAAAGTAATGTCTCTGCTTTTTAACATGCTGTCTAGGTGGGTTGTAACTTTCCTTCCAAGGGGTAAGTGTCTTTTAATCAGATTTTAAACATGCATTCTATGGTTTCACCGTGATGCCTTTGCAAGAATACTGCTACTTCAAGATTTATGGAAAAGACTTTTCTAACATTAAGCAATAAACAAATTTAGTTTGTTTGTTATCTGGTAAACTGGTAACAGACTGGAATTTAGTCTACTCACTATGTTGAGAACAAAGTTTTCTTAGAATGAAGCTTTCGACAACAATTATGAATTTCTTTGCCTTCAAATGATTTGTATTTGTTTTTAAAATCTTTTGTTACTTCGGTAAAGAAGCACTATTTAAGATTATAGTACATATAGACAAAGATCATTCTGCTTCTACAAAAAATAAGCCCTCATGGTTAGACTTTTGCTATCCTGATGTCCTTAAAACATGGCAACAGTCTACTCCTAAATCAGGGAATTAAAAATAGGTGAACAATAGCTATAAATCAGAGTCAGGGCTATGGGAAATCCAGGATGGCTGATTGGCTTTTCCTGGCTCCCTGACAAACCTCATTTTTATTTGATGGGTTAAAGCCTTCCCTGGCTACAGGGTTAATGCCCTAATAATGAAAAAAATTATGTTTCATTGAATATTAAGTTTTATTAATTGTTAAACTAAGTTTCTAGTATTGTTAGTTAAGGTCTAGTGTTTACTAAGACTCACTTCTGAGATAGTTCCCTGTTGTTATGTTATATTGCTAAAAGATTTAATTAAGTTATTAAAAAGGACACCCTAAGTTTGTTTATGGGCTTCCCTGGTGGCTCAGACAGTAAAGCGTCTGCCTGCAACGCGGGAGACCCGGCTTCAATTCCTGGTTGGGAAGATCCCCTGGAGAAGGAAATGGCAGCCCACTCCAGTACTCTTGCCTGGAAAATTCCATGGATGGAGGACCCTGGTAGGCTACAGTCCATGGGGTCACAAAGAGTCGGACACGACTGAGCAACTTCACTTCACTTCACTTACATTTGTTTATAAAGCTCATCTCAGTAACCAGTCTTTGGATAAAGATCAGATGCTCCATGATATACCACCAGGAGATTAACACCAGGCTATAGTTATTTAACAAATGAAGTCAGATGACCTAGGGTATACTGGGCTGTACCTAATGAAAGTTCTTGACTTATAATTCTTACTTGGACCTTATTAATAACTGCTAGCCATATTGTTTTCTATGTCCCTTGTTTCAGAAGATTGTTTCTTATGTTATCAAATGTGTGACTGAGTCTGTGATAAGATGCTGATATGCAGTTCCATATGACAA
Source organism: Capra hircus (assembly GCF_001704415.2). Classification (NCBI taxonomy): domain Eukaryota; kingdom Metazoa; phylum Chordata; class Mammalia; order Artiodactyla; family Bovidae; genus Capra; species Capra hircus. The sequence continues at coordinate 4,068,960 of NW_017189516.1, read as the reverse complement.
TGATTGTAATAATGTAACTCTAGATATGGGAAGAAGCAACAAGAGGGAATATTTTCCTGGACCAAGAGGCTAGTAAGACAGGTCTGGTCCAGAGACTTTTGCTACTCACAAGGTCTGATCCAATAACTAAACACTGAGTGGCCTGTTAATGGAATCTTTGTTAAACCTGGGAATGAGCCTTTCCAGCACCATGGGACACAACGGCCATGTAATGCCCGCAAAGCATGGTCAAATATGTGGTTATGAAGGGACCCTGCTGACTGGAAGTTGGCACTTGCCAGCTGCCTCTACAAGGATTATCTCATGACCACTGCAAGCTGCTGAGCTTCAATATCCCCTGAAAGGAGTTCAGGGTGATCAGAAATAAGGCAGTCTGTGCTCTGGGAAAAACCTACAAGAACCAGCCTTCAGATAGTCATGTTTTCAGGTAAAGATTTTATGAGCCCAAATTCTTGCATCTTCTTGTATGTAGAGAAACACTAATGTCACAAACCAATGTCTGGTCCTGGTTCTCCTGGTTAGCCCCTGAGCAACTTTTCTACTTCTATTAATCTTTGGGCCACGTACCTTTAACTTTCTTGTTAAGTTTGTGTCTTCTAGAATACAACAAATCTCCAAGTGGTAGTATGACAAGAATATTCCCTGACCAACAAACACCTAGACAATGCTGAAACAAGTCACCTTAACATTCCATGGACTCTCATCTCCCTCCATAAATGCACCCTGACAGAGAGCAGGCAAAGGGAACCCAGAGCCACATGACGGTCCTGTACAGCGTGAAGAAGCCAGAGTGGTCATCGCCCCTTTTCCCCTGAGACTGGGTTCGCAAATGCCTGAGAAGGAAATAGGTAGATAGTTAGACATGAGCAGGGTATGAAAAGGGAAGAACTGGCCCTAAAAATAAAGAGAAGGAGGAATGTGGTGACCCAAGGACGAAAGAGCAGACAAAACCAAAGAGGGTCTTGGAATGCAGAAATAGAAAAAACAGACCCTTATCATCCTTCCCTCATTCATGTTGTAACTATTAATGGATTTCAGGTCCTCCTGAGCAGTATAACCTGTCTTTCCTCCTACCCCATAGGAAGAAGATATTTGCCTTACTCTTCCTCCCCTCCAACTCAGTACATGTGCCTCATCCAATCAGCAAATGACCCACAAGACCTCTATCCCACTCCTTGTACCCTGGGTATAAAGGTGGACTAAGGACCCCTGGAATGTGAAGTCAAGTGGGCCTTAGGAAGCATCACTACAAACAAAGCTAGTGGAAGTGATAGATTTCTAGTTGAGCTATTTCAAATCTTAAAAGATGATGCTGTGAATGTGCTGCACTCAACACGCCAGCAAATTTGGAAAACTCAGCAGTGGTCACAGGACTGGAAAAGGTCAGTTTACATTCCAATTACAAAAGAAAAGGCAATATCAAAGAATTCTCAAACTACTGCACACTTGCACTCATCTCACATGCTAGTAAAGTAATGCTCAAAATTCTCCAAGCCAGGTTTCAAGAATATGTGAACCGTGAACTTCCAGATATTCAAGCTGGATTTAGAAAACGCAGAGGAACCAGAGATCAAATTGCCAATATCTAATGGATTATCAAAAAAGCAAGAGTTCCAGTAAAACATCTATTTCTGCTTTATTGACTATGCCAAAGCCTTTGACTGTGTGGATCACAATAAACTGTGGAAAACTCTTCAAGAGATGGAAATACCAGACCACCTGACCTGCCTCCTGAGAAATCTGTATGCAGGTCAGGAAGCAACAGTTAGAACTGGACATGAAACAACAGACTGGTTCCAAATAGGAAAAGGAGTATGTCAAGGCTGTATATTATCAATGTGCTTATTTAACTTATATGCAGAATACATCATGAGAAATGCTGGGCTGGAAGAAGCACAAGCTGGAATCAAGATTGCTGGGAGAAATATCAATAACCTCAGATATGCATATGACACCACCCTTATGGCAGAAAAAGTGAAGAGGAACTAAAGAGCCTCTTGATTAAAGTGAAAGAGGAGAGTGAAAAAGTTGGCTTAAAGCTCAACATTCAGAAAACGAAGATCATGGCCTCTGGTCCCATCACTTCATGGGAAATAGATGGGGAAACAATGGAAACGGTGTCAGACTTTATTTTTGGGGGCTCCAAAATCACTGCAGACGGTGACTGCAGCCATGAAATTAAAAGACGCTTACTCTTTGGAAGGAAAATTATGACCAACTTAAACAGCATATTCAAAAGCAGAGACATTACTTTGCCAGCAAAGGTCTGTCTAGTCAAGGCTATGGTTTTTCCAGTAGTCATGTGGTTATGAAGGGACCCTGCTGACTGGAAGTTGGCACTTGCCAGCTGCCTCTACAAGGATTACTTCATGACCACTGCAAGCTGCTGAGCTTCAATATCCAGATCATCTTTAAATGTGTAGAAGATTTCCCCCTTGGAAGTAAAGCAGTAAAATTGAATAAAATCTCTAAACTTTTATTAGGCTAAAAAATAACTGAAATTTTGCATGAGTTTTAAATTGGGGGAGCCCCCTCCCCAATGGCTCAGTGGTAAAGAATCTGCCTGCAGTGCAGGAAACACAGCAGATGTGGGTTCAATTGCCGGGTCAGGAAGATTCCCCTGGAGGAGGAAATGGCAACCCACCCCAGTATTCTTGCCTGAAAAATCCCATGGATAGAGAAGTTAAAAATATTTTTAATACAAACAACTATGATTAAAACACTCTAGTACTTCTCTGGTGGTCTAGTAGTTAAGAATCCACCTGCCAATGCAAGGAACACAGATTCAATCCCTGGTCTGGGAAGATTCCACATATTGTGGAGCAACTAAGTCCTTGTGGCACAACTACTGAATCCATGTGCCACAAATACTGAAGCGTACATGCCCCAAAATCTGTGCTCTGCAACGAGAAGTTACTGCAATGAGAAGCCCTGGTACCACAATAAAGACTAGCTCCTGCAAGCTGTAACTAGAGAAAGTCTGCACATAGCAACAAAGACCCAGCATAGCCAAAAATAAATAAATAAATGAAAGGAAATTTAAAAAAAAAAAACCACTCTAATGGTATAGTGGTAAGGAGCATGGGCTTTGGAATAAGACCCTCTGGGTTTAGAAATATCAACTGGATGTTTCTGGAAATATCAACTATTTCCAAGCTATGTGTCCCTGAGCAACCCCTAAGCTTCCTTTTCCTCATTTGAAAAGTGGAGGTTATAATAGAACCTACTTTATATGGGCTTATAAGAGGACACAATTAGATGATACCAGTTAAAGCAGAGTACTTAGAAGAGAATAAATGCTCAATAAATGTTCCCCTCACAAAGAGGGGAAGGGACTTCCCTTGGGGTCCAGTGGTTAGGACTTCACCTTCCAATGCAGGTAGTACCAGTTTGATCTGTGGTCAGGGAGTCACAAGCCTCATGCCCCCCCCGCCCCCCAAAAAAACAAACATAAAACAGAAACAATATTGTGACAAATTTAACGAAGACTTTTGAAAAATGGTCGACATTAAAACAAAATCTTAAAAAAAAGAAGGGGAGTGATAAACATAACTTTAAAACATCAATTATTTATTTTGTACTGTGTCCTTTAATGTTATATCAATGGTCTGATATATCCTAATAATAATAAACGTGGATATGTGTACATGTATATGTACATATGGGCTTCTCAGGTGGCGCTAGGGGTAAAGAACTTGCCTGCCAATGCAGGAGACATAAGAGACGCTGGCTCAATCCCCAGGCCAGGAAAATCCCCTGGAGGAGGGCATGGCAATCCACTCCAGTATTCTTGCCTAGAGAATCCCCATGGACAGAGGAGTCTGGCGGGCTACAGTCCATAGGGCTGCAAAGAGTTGGACAAGACTAAAGTGATTTAGTATGTATGCACATACATATATACACACACACACATATATATATATGTTTATGTGCACATATATATGTGTTTGTCTATATATATATATATATATATATATCTTTGTGTTCTGTCTTATTCAACATTATTTTATGTACACTCTTCCATATACCAACACAAGTCATATACTTTTCATATAACTGTCATTGAAGTTTTCCATTGAACTGCTTATGTAAGAGCTGGGATTGTTTTCAAAAGTTGTCATTATGACTCACACTGATATAAGCATCTCTGTGCAGTTTCCCTTATTTTTTTTCTTTTGGAGTAATTTTTGGGCTGTATTTCCTTAAAGTATGAGTGTCAAGTGATCAAGAGCTATTTAATGGAGTCAACAGGATTAACTGACAAGATGTGAGGAACACTTTTCTACACCCTCCAAATACATAGACAAGTTGGATAAAATTACACCCCTCCTAGTTTTAAAAAATGCATAATTGAGTTTGAAAACAAAGAAACTCTCTATGTGTCAGAATTGAAGAGGAAATGCAGTCAGAAGAGTAAACAAGAATTGAAGCTCAATGCCCCTAAGAGGAGTCAGACACAGTTGTAATACAAAGTCTGGGGTGTTATTTTTCCTTTTTAAAATTTAGATACAAAATAAAATCACCCTTTTGGTTTATAGTTCTGCAAGTTTTAATACACACATAAAGTAGTACAACAACTACCACAGTCATGATATGAAAGTCTCACCAAATTCTTCCATGTTTCTTTGTAGTGAAATTGTTCCTCCACCCTCACGTGACTGGAGTTTTAATGCCTTGCCGAAATGCATGGTAAGCCACAGACCCAGTGCGTGGGTAGTGAGCTGGAATTGAGCTTCCTGCAATAGGAAATACTGCTAAAACTTTGACCCTTAGCCTGTGAATGTGGATTTGTAAGCAGGAAATCCATTCTCAGCTGTAGGTCCTCCATGAAAAATCTCCACTATGCACGGGTGTGGGGTCCACATGCATACTTCATATATGGTATAGAAAACAAAAGCTAAAAGAATAAACTGTAAAAACTGGCCCCAGACTTTTATAGGGACACTGTGGAAACAAACACAAAACTGCTCCATAATGACACCTCTACAACCCAGTGTATGTGCAGAACTCTTACAGGAGACAACTCTCTCTGAAAAAAGAGAGCATAACTAAAAATTACAAAGTATACAAAGACTCTTACCACCAAAAGAGAAAACCAGAGTATGTAATAATGGAAAAACTTAGGCCCACGGAAATCTAATCAAGTAATCTGTCAACTTAGAACTTGATAATCAGTGAAATAAAGATATTTCAGGACTCAAGACTCAAAGTATATTACAACAGAACTTCAGTAAAAGAACTGCTAAAGGATGCATGGTGATGGTGTTGGGTGATGGACAGGGAAGCCCGGCATGCTGAAGTCCATGGAGTCGCAAAGAGTCAGACATGACTGAATGACTTAACTGAACTGAAAGGATGCATTCCAGCAAGACTGAAAATGAAATCAGAAGTAAGAAGTGTGATTGAATTAGGCAATGTTAAACAAAAACATCAGTGAATCATGTTGAAATACCTAAATAAGTATTGACTATAAAAAATCATGATAATAATTAATTCAAAGAGGCAGATAGAATAAAAATCTAGACTACTGTAACTAGGAAGATAGAAGGGGAAACTTGAGAGTTCCAAAATTCTTCTATTTTTTTGGTAGAAGGCTAGAAATGTTACTTTTAGACTGTGTTAGAAAAATGTATAGTAACATAAGTATCTTTAAAAAGTAATAATTGAAAGAAATGTAAATAACATAAATAACTTTCAAACCAGTAGGGGGGAAAATTTCAGTAAATTCATGTGAAGGAAGAAAAGAAGGGAAAAAGAAGTAAACAAAACCTATGACAAAAATAAAATACAAAATAATATAACAGAAACCAGCCCAAATATGTTTATAGTTAATATATAAATGTAAATTAATCATCAGTTCAGTTCAGTTCAGTCCCTCAGTCGCGTCCGACTCTTTGCAACCTCATGAATCACAGCACGCCAGGCCTCCCTGTCCATCACCAACTCCTGGAGTTTACCCAAACTCATCTCCATTGAGTCGGTGATGCGATCCAGCCATCTCATCCTCTGTCGTCCCCTTCTCCTCCTGCCCCCAATCCCTCCCAGCATCAGGGTCTTTTCCAATGAGTCAACTCTTTGCATGAGCTGGCCAAAGTACTGGAGTTTCAGCTTTAGCATCAGTCCTTCCAATGAACACCCAGGACTGATCTCCTTTAGGATGAACTGGTTGGATATCCTTGCAGTCCAAGGGACTCTCAAGAGTCTTCTCCAGCACCACAGTTCAAAAGCATTAATTCTTCAGCGCTCAGCTTTCTTTATAGTCCAATTCTCACATCGACACATGACCACTGGAAAAACCATAGCCTTGACTAGATGGACCTTTGTTGGCAAAGTAATGTCTCTGCTTTTGAATATGCTATCTAGGTGGGTCATAACTTTCCTTTCAAGGAGTAAGTGTCTTTTAATTTCATGGCTGCAATCACCATCTGCAGTGATTTTGGAGCCCCCAAAATAAAGTCTGACATTGTTTCCACTGTTTCCCCATCTATTTCCCATGAAGTGATGGGACCAGATGCCATGATCTTCGTTTTCTGAATGTTGAGCTTTAAGCCAACTTTTTCACTCTCCTCTTTCACTTTCATCAAGAGGCTCTTTAGTTCCTCTTCACTTTCTGCCATAAGGGTGGTGTCATCTGCATATCTGAGGTTATTGATATTTCTCCCAGAAATCTTGATTCCAGCTTGTGCTTCTTCCAGCCCAGCATTTCTCATGATGTACTCTGCATGTAAGTTAAATAAGCAGGGTGACAATATACAGCCTTGATGTACTCCTTTTCCTATTTGGAACCAGTCTGTTGTTCCATGTCTGGTTCTAACTGTTGCTTCCTGACCTGCATATAGGTTTCTCAAGAAGCAGGTCAGGTGGTCTGGTATTCCCATCTCTTTCAGAATTTTCCACTAATCATAGGTATCTATTAAAAGATAGATACCACTCTCAGAATGGATACAAAAACACATTCATGTGTGTGTTTCTACAAAGGCATACCAAAACCATAAAACCATCAAACAAGAGGGGCTAACAATAAAGGGGTAGAAAAAATACACTAGGCAATGATATGGTGATATTAGTATCAGACAGAAGAGAACTCATGGTGAAAATTATTAATATTAATAAAAAGGAAATGACAATAAA